>NW_003216803.1:2463-3684 GCF_000006405.1 Perkinsus marinus ATCC 50983 | reverse complement strand
TCGAACAAAATGACAATCAACGATAAGATCAATTTCAGCGATCCAGAGAAGAATGTGTTCAGCACGGCTCTCACTCGCGTAACCACACATGCCTTGAAAATGTCCCTCCCACTTTTCCTATTACCGGCGTATAGTACAAGGAAATGCTTCTTGGCCTTCGAGGAGTGAGGGAAGTCAACCACAAGGCCACCTCCGAAACCCGAACGCATAGCGGCACTGGTGATCATCTCAACCTGATCGAATAACGTCTTAACCACAACTTCAGCGGCCCCTCGGAACACCTGTTCGCCACTCTCAGGGTAGAACTGCAATACTGCTCGGCCGCCCTTCTTTAGACAATTGAACAAGTCCTGGAAGAACTTCCTCAGCCGTCGATATGGCTCATGACCTGAAAACACCATAGAGCTTGTCGATAATCCAGTGATCACTTTTGACATCAGAGTTGCACAGCCACTGGAGAGCAGAGATCGATATGCATCCATCGAAAGTGCCCGGTCGGAAACCAAAGCCCTGAAATGAAGGGAGTCTAATAAACCAGCGTCGCGAAGCACAAGAACTTACCTGGCCCATGTCTCCCTGAAGGAAATCACCACTTTCATCGACCTGACAATGGTCAATGAGCATCACTCGTAAGATGACGCAATGAGAATACCCCCATCCCCTACAATTTTTCCTTGCTATTGCATAAAATACCACTCCATACTCTCATCCTAAGACTCTAATACTACCTCTCGCTCTAGTGCCACGTTGAGCATAGCCGATGATATATCTAGACCGACAAAGAAATGACCATGGTCTCCAAGGACCCCTCCAGAGATCCCCGACCCTACTCCTACGTCGAGGACCTGAACCATGACCCCTTAGTTAGGAGAAGGTGAGCCTCACTATGCTCACCAAGCTGGGCTCATCGTCACTCAACATCATCAATTCGATTGCTCTCTCAGTCATCTTGCTTTGGATGTCGATCATACGGCTGTTCGCCGCGTACCTGAGCCATGTACCATTCCACTCGCTGAAGATGTGTTCGCTTTGAAAATGACGGATCGGCACTGCACTACTTCTCAGCCATTTCTTCATCATAGAAGAACTCTGGTGGGGCTATATGCTCTGGCCGAGACGCCATATGTGAATGGGAAAAGGAACTACTGGACGTTCAATGACTGTCAATTTCAAGTCCAAGAACATTGGATCAAGTTTCAATCACATTTACGTTGTTTGTGT
>NW_003216803.1:0-2363 GCF_000006405.1 Perkinsus marinus ATCC 50983 | reverse complement strand
TCTAACTGAGCGAACGGCATGCGAGTAGCGACAGGATCATATCTGCGTATATGTATATCTAGACCGACCCGACAGAGCTGTATGTTGGTGTTACTCGTGAGCAAGACTGGCAAGCCGATGCATCTGTTGGTCCTCGGCTAGCTGCTGATAAAACACTGCTTGTTTCTCTAGGTACCTGCAGTAATGATGATATAGTGATACTTGACGGATATCAGCAGAGCTCAGTTGACCATTCAAGTGGGGTTTCCCTGTGTTACCTTTGTCTACTCATTAATATGAGATGTTCTTTGTCAGCGAAGCGAACCTATGAAGTGAAAAGCATGTGTTCGCTATCCTCAGCTGATTATATAAATTTCGGTAGAAGTGTAGTACAGTGAGCAATAAAAATGTCATTAAATTGTCACCGAAACGTGTAGTTGACCATGTGCATATTATTCTTCCCCCTAACTAACCTTAATGTTCCTAAAGATGTAGTCGGCCCCAGCCACACCTACACCGAGTGCTGCACCGAATAGAGCTGAATATATAAACGTTCCTGAATATGAGAGTAATGACGACTGAAAGGAAGAGGTATACTACCAGGCTTGAAGTTTGATCCAACGCGAGAACCCATCTTGGCAAAACGCTGACCAGCACTGAGCTGCTGAGCACCCTCTGTAGAGGACATCCCTATGCTGTATCCGAAAACGGGGGGTTCCACTGACTATACGAGTAAGAGAGGAAATCAGCGAATATATTTTTTCTTGAGCAGCACTCAGTTCACCAGACAGATGGACAGTATATGAATAGGCTCCGAAACGGGTGGCAAAGGCCTGAATATATGCACTGAAACAAAGCTTATAGGCTACGATGTGGACGACTTAATTATAGATGTTTGCAGAGTGTGGTATGCTCAACATGGAAATTTACCGTGAATTTCGTGATGCTAATTTCACTAAGACTGGGAGCTGCCCAACGATCGGCAATCGGGTTCATCATGCTCAGCAGTGAACTAAATCGATTACAATGGCGCGCGCGTTCGATTCTTTGCACGCGTCACCACGTTGGGTGTCGTCTCGCTCTCATTCTGAGTTCTGGACAGTGACGCCGATGGTGTTAGACAACTTCGAATTTTGCGCTTAATAATCCTTCAGCTCAATTTTGAACAATTACTGCTGCTGAGTTGGTTACGTACTTTACATCAAATCTGCCGAGACCGAAACTCACTCTCCCGGTTGGCGTATGCGTACAATAGCATCATATCATCGTAGGAATACTTTTCTACCTATTATTAATGGTATCACCCTACCCTGTTAACCCAAGACTGCCACTAGGTAATTTAGGACGCCAGCGCGTTCGGAAGGAGATCTCCAAGGCCCTGCGCGCTAATCCAGAACTGCGTTCTCTGTGCAAGTCAGTGGCACCTGATGTAACTGGAGGATGATGTTCTTCGTGGGGGAGTGTATTGGCGTTTGTGTGTGGGGGGGTGGTCAAATCTTGGGTTGTGTGAGTTGTCTTTGTCGAGTAGTGTTTCCGGGACAACGGCGCGGTTTGAATTCGGGAGGATGACTTCAGCACCCACGAGATTGTTATTGCAATTTGATTGTGGTTGAAATTGTGAACATATGATTCCTTTTCAGATCAAAAAAGCTACCAAATCGCAACTTCTGGAAATGTGTGTTATTACCGGCACCTTGGATCAAGCCATCCAGATCTCCCAGGAGAATGCTGCTTCTCACGCTCTCAATGATTCTCATCGAAGTATTGCTAATACCAACAACAACAATCGAGGAACAAGCTCCGTCATTATGGATGGCAATTTATCCCAAAGTATCGGCTCGGCTGGCTCCAGCACTGCAGTGTCCACGACTTCAATGAACGATAATAGGACCTTTGATACGATGAACTTCCCCTTCTGGCTTGAGGAGCAACGGGGCAGAAGTTTTGTTGAGGCATTGATTGACGATATATCCAAACCGCCAGAGAGTTTCTAACTCAATGTTATCCAGGGACTCGGTATGGAATTGAGTGTTAGGCTTTCATACTCTCCAATGTGATTCAGCTAAAGTGGCTTCGTTGTGAGCTGACAGTAACTCGATTTCTATCGTATTGTAGCTCCTACTACTAGCACTACAACTCGTTGTAAATGGCAGGTTTTGTTGTTGCTATTGTTGTACCTGTCGTCGTCGCTCCATCGGCCTCAGGAGCCCTTGTAGTATTATACACTTGAAAAGTCACGGTTCGGTCCTGGTGGGTGATATTACAATAGTTATTATCCACACCATTTGGATGCAGCATCATGATGGCCCTCATTACTTAATTTCCGCATCCCAGCTACTATTGTTGTATCATCATCTCGTCGCTCTATTCGCTACGCCGCAGAC
>NW_003208383.1:0-1012 GCF_000006405.1 Perkinsus marinus ATCC 50983 | reverse complement strand
TTCAGTGGCGTTAGCGGGTATACCGCATGTACGATGCGTCAACGTCTTGAACTGACGCAGTTAATGCTTATGCTTCATGGTACTGGAGAGATGCTTGGCTTTAGCATTTCCTCTCACGTACATAAGTACATGTTTTGCACTATCTACCTACTTCGCAGCTGGTAGTCATTGTTCGGAGCGTCCGTTTGACAGCAATAAGAGACGAAAACGCTTGCAAAGGTAACCCCCCAGTCTCTTGGTGGATCCCGCGCCGGTTTCGCCAAGAAACCCAACCCATCGCCTCAACAAAAATTGCGCGCGCTGGGGTGGGGGCCCCGGGCGCGCGCTAAAATCAAACCGGCTTTACCTGCGGCTAGAGTATATAGGCAAAATGAAGCCGTCTTCTCGCGACCTAGCCGTTCAATTGCGTTGAGGTTTAAATAGCATACGTAGCAGCCCGACTCAGGTTGAGCACGCACTAGTCTGCACAAATGTAACACAACAGTTTCGACAAGGAGCCGATTTAAAATGACCGCAAGTTCGAATCCCAGGCCTGACAGTTTTAAATCTTTTATACATGTCACAAAAACCTAGCGGAGCGATGCAGTCCAGCAAGATTCACGCAGTTGTGCTGTCTCTGAAAGTCGTCTCCGCCCGATCCGTGCAGCTCAGTTGGTAGAGCGCCCGCCCATTATGCGAGACTACGCAGGTTCGATTCCCACGGTTGGCGTTTTTCATATATCTTCGTAAAACGTGTACGTAATGTTGGATTGCTAACTTCAGTGTGATTTTATCCCTTATTATCTGTATACAACGAATAACAACGTCGGGTGATGTATATTTGTGTTGGACAATATTAGCTCGATATCTTTTCGAGAAAGAAGATGTTGAGTCAGATGATTGTGCGATGTTGTAGAAGTATCCGTCTCCACGATTACTCACTTGTCGTATGTATCAGGAACGTTTCTAATATTTCCTTTAGATATAAGTATGTAACACAATATAATGAGTAATTCTCGTTGGTAACCTATTA
>NW_003202518.1:0-1939 GCF_000006405.1 Perkinsus marinus ATCC 50983 | reverse complement strand
CCTCCCGAGATGGGCTCTCACTTCATGCCGCCGACTGTGACCATTCAAAAGCTCTCTTATTACAATGATTTCTTCTATCGTTACAGTATCGAGTTCCTTCAGGTGATATATGCGATAAGGTGGACCCACCAGCGGTAGAGACACCATGTTTTCATCCACCGTCAGTGACTATACACAAAGCAGAGGAATACATGGGCTTTCTGTGATACCTCAATTGTCGTCACTCAGTAGTTCTGTTGTGTCTGGAGTTACTACCTACTAAGTAGCTTGCACCTCACGAAGACGCTTGTCGCCGCATCCACCTCGACTGTGATCGCGGTCGTATATGATCCTAACGACGATATGGGGTACATTTTGTCCACCATAACCGTTTTAATGCTTTTCGTTTTTTTCCGACGAGGTATGGAAAGTTAACCACCTATTTGTCAAACAAGGGGTTGAACTCAAATATCGATGGAAGGTTTCACCACAGACTCTCGAGAGTATTTGTGAGACGGAACCCCGCTGTGCTACTGCTTTCCACTCGTCCAACCCAACGCTCTTTCTGCTACTGAGCAATCAATGCATCAGAACTGTCGCGGCACAAATCAGCTACTATGGCTAATGAGAATATTCCCCAACATGGAGAAACCGTTCGGGCCTTTTCGGCATACGCATTGATCTCATGATCCTCCAAAAAAAGGACACTCAGAGGGTCAGCCGGTGTGGCACTAGAAATACACCACAACTAACCCCATAGATAAAACTACGAATGATTAACTCAACAAACAGTGTTGCAACAAACGATTTAATTATTACAGATCTTCGTCAGAATCGAAATCGTCCAATAAGCACCCGCTACCGTTGGTATTCCGTCGCATGACCCGATAAAATTCATCAAAAGAGATGGTGCCGTCGCCTGAGCAGGATCAGATCTAAACTCATTCTGAGCCGATCCGCCTCAACCCGATCGATCGGCTTCCTCAATCATCTCCATCAACTCATCGTCTGGTATGTTCTCCCCTAATTCCGTTGAGACCCTCTTCAGGCTTCGGAAGGTTATCTTACCTGCATTGTATGATCGTACTATGGGCGACTATACCCAACTCAACAGACGGCCAGCGTCACCTTATACTATCGTGTATCTTATAGTAGAGCCCTACGCCACACTACCTATATTATCCTCATCGAAGAGCTTGAATATTTTCATAATCTCCTCTCTGGAGTCTTTGCTTGCCTGAATAGCCACGGATATGATCAGTACTGATAACTCACAGCTGATCCGACTACGAGTACGACTCGGATGAAACATTGAACCATACGGGGAACTGCTGATAGCATCCAGCCTGCTTGAAGACGACAATCAACCACGTTTATCGTTTCCAAGCCATAGACTGATGTGCCGATACCCCCTTGTCATAATACCATCTTAGGAGCCATCATATCACAGAACTCATCTAGAGTAACTGTCTGACTGGGATGTTTACCAACATCTGCCAACATTCTGCCCACCATATCCTTACTAACCTACACAACTCAGTTACCCCAACCCCATACCACAACACCACTACATCTTCTATTCCTAACGCTCTCATAGCCGCCTTGATTTCCCTAGCATCTATACAACCAGAGTTGTCACTATCGAACAATGCAAAGGCTTCACGGACCTACAACGTCTTGTAGACCGAAACCACTCCGAATAGAGCCCACCTCCTCAAGCTGATCCAAAGTCATCGCTCTCTTACCATCCAACGGTCGCTTCGCAACAACAGATGATGCAGGTGGGACACCACCTGCTTCCACAATGTCTAAATTCCCCTCCAATTCCCCCTACCTCTTAACGCCGATGCATAGGATCTACTGGGCATCTCAGGAGAGATTCCTAATATAATGCTAATTAACAGTTTCCAAACCCAATACTTCAACTTCCTAGACATTGGTCAACTTATGACCGTAACTA
>NW_003217068.1:0-988 GCF_000006405.1 Perkinsus marinus ATCC 50983 | reverse complement strand
TTTTTTCTCACATCTGCAACCCTCGGCGACATCTCGAGGGAGCATCAGCATTAAAACTCTGACGACCGTCTTCAACAATAATGGGCAACGCAATATGTTCGGGTCCCCCACCAAGAAGCGAATACCAATATCAACCTACCAACTCCCTGGATACACAACTGGCCAAGCTTAGGAGAGTCGAACTGGTGAGGAGGATCAGTGGTGTAACGTCTAGTGGATCCAGTTCGACTCTGATGGGCCCCGCTACTTCTATTACTGAGACCAGTTGTGGAGTCTCTAAGGCGAGGATTTAGCAATTGTTGTATGCCCTTGACTCTATCGACTCCTATCCTACCTCTTTGCTGTTACCTCCTCATCCTAGGGGAAGATTTGCCTGCTATGTACCTCACCATCTCATCTTGACTAGGTGCTTCAATTCTCGTATAATATATCATCAACGCGTCAGCTCCTCGTCCATTGTGGTGGTGGTTCAATGGACAGGACCGTTCAGATGACCAGAGAAGCTTTTGCAGCACAGCATTGTCGCTTCTTGTATAGTCATTACTAGACATCATGTTTATCTAACTATTACTGTCTACTTTTAATACCCCTCTTCCCCTGCAGGAATACCACTTGATCGCCTGTTTCGATAGATCAGTGCACCCCTCTGCGCTGTGTTGGTTGGGACGAAAGGTGTGAGATTAGCTCGAAGTCGTAGCAACGGCAGTGTCAAGTACACGGTCGCGGAGTTTCTTCTTCTTACTCTTTCTAGTGGGTAACAGCATTATTCCGAATGGCATCAGCATCATCAAGTAGATGCCTCCGTTGCCTGCAGACTGCAGACCAGGACTATATTGACAGAGACCCTCATAGGGCTCCATTGATGTCCCCAAGAGAGAGGGTCACATTGAATCCATGCGAGAAGTTCCGACGTCACGGCTTATGGCCGTGGAGACTCACCGTTCACGTCTGTTTGGCTCTATTAACAACGGCCATGGTGTGGGTGCCC
>NW_003212983.1:0-1290 GCF_000006405.1 Perkinsus marinus ATCC 50983 | reverse complement strand
CCTCCATTATTATGTAGGTTCTTGATGAGCTCTCACTGTGCTGACTTCACCGATGATTATCTGCCTCTTACCGTTGATATGTTCAAGGACCTCCTCAATGCATTCAGCAGTGGTACTTCAGCAAAGGACCTACCGAATCAAGTCAATGTATCCTCTGGGTATTGAAATGATTTTCCTGTCAATGTCTCTTATCCTCTTATGGATGTTGAGTGTTTGGTTGGTGTAATTAGGTGTACTTATGATAGGAATTATGATGTTCCATATACCATGTATAGATGATGAAGAGGAGGAAAGGGACACATTCATCACTGGGCTTAGTGAATATGCCTGTTCATCAGCATCATCATCACATAGTAGCCATGATGGAGCTTTTCTCTGTGACAACGATGAGCTCACACCATCATTGGTCTCTAACAAGTCATGGACGGTAAGACGCCCCTTCCCTTATCATCATCATAGTACTCCTTTAGATGGTTGATGATAGAGTAGATAATGAAGATGATGATTATAATGATGATGACGAGGATTATCTTACCTCGGAGGGTCATGATATCCTCAATTCAGCTAAGGATACTACCATCCACGAGGAGAGGCAAAGAAGGTTGGCCCTCATGCTCAGAGAGAGACTACCTGGTAAGCAGTATTGCTACTCGAGGAGTGAGGTCCCATCACAGACCACACATGGGCAGCAACCGTTGAAGACTTGTTACGTACACCACCCAGTAGTGGTACTGTAGACTGGCGACGGCGGCGGCACACACGTGGGAGTTTACTCACCACAGCACAGTAGGAATAGTTATACTTGTAGTACAGACTGCTGTTTGTAGGTCTCATCATGGTGAGGGTAGTGTAAATGGTGGTGGTGGGGGTGGGGGTATTAATCTATCAGACTTGGTCACAGAAGATAGTGTTGTGATATCATCATCATCATCTGAGGAGGAGGAGGATGAGGAGACCTCAGAGAAGGCTTCAAGTAGGGATGTTATTGTTTGGTGCTGCAACTGCTGATCATTATTACTATCAGATGCAGAGAGCAGTAGTAAATGTTCATCCTTGGATGAACTAGTATGCATGGTCCTACGTGATATGGGATGCTGTAGTGGAGTAGCGGTAGTAGCATCAACATCTACGGTAGGAGCTGATGATGATGATAGACGTCATCCTCACGTTTGGGTCATGCAACAACCCTTCAGTTATCTGCCGCGGCATCAGTGGTCGATATTAATGACATTGAGGGGTTCACTAATACCTCAACAATGAGTTCACTCTTATCCTTGTGCCGGAAGTAGT
>NW_003207831.1:0-1498 GCF_000006405.1 Perkinsus marinus ATCC 50983 | reverse complement strand
CAGTCGAAATCCCAACGTGACTGAGTACTACACCTCCAGCATGAACAGAGTTATCACTTAGATAACATAGTAAGGAATTACAGCAGATACGAGAGAACACACTACCCCGTAACGCGGATGGGATAGGGAATATACAGATCGACCGAACGACTCGGTCTGAGGACTAACAGCCCTAAATGAACTGACGCGCTGCTGTATCCACGGCTTAGTACACGTACCGAGCTCTGCGTTTCAGAGCAATAGTCGCCGTGACACGCAGTATTATGAGCATTGCAAATAGAACACCTATGTATAACCCAACGAGATCAGAGTGGATGTCGTTGGTCTCGTTCAGGCGGGTCATATCGAAGCCGAATTCGTTGAAGTAGGCCAAGGAGACACCGTACTTCACGAAACTCACATACTGCAACCATCGTAACCACACTGGTATTTGACTTATAGGAGTAGCTATCCCAGAGAAGATCATCTGAGGGACCATGATCAGCGGCATGAGCTGCATTGCTTGGGCACCAGTGTTAGCTAGAGCACCGAGGAACTGGGCGAAGGATGCCGATACCAAGTTGATGAATAGATTATTCAGGACCCATAAGATCCAACTACCTTGGAAGTTCATCATGAAGTAAGCTATAATGAGCTGGACGATAGACTCTATGAACGCTACCGGTAATTCCAACAGAGTCTGTGAAAGCACGTACGTAATAGAAGAATACATATTGGTGGCGTATTCCCTTACGAAAATGCCACGTTGAGCCGGATACCTCAGAATGGTCGTCTGGGCTGAAGACACAGCAAACATACACGTTATAACCATGCCTCCATAGTAGGACTGGAAGCTCCCACGATTGGCGATCCAGTGCATCTCCGGCTCATCAGCACCAACTTGGAAGAAGACACAGCCCATAAGTAGTCCCATGACAATAGTCATACACAGTTTGACCAGCTGCACTGATGGATTTCTGATGATGTCTCGGAAGTCTCTCTTCAGCAGCTCTCTCAGTTGCACAACCATCGGAGCCACACGTGCCGAGGAATGGACTTCGACCTGTTGAACGGCCTTCCCACGGAGGTCTTCTATCCATGGCATCATCTGCTTCTCGAAATCGGCTTTATAAGCATCAATGAGAACTTCTATGTTATCCCTCGGCTCGGTCTGCACATTATACAGTACAAAATCAGCGGGGTTGTAGCGACTTGAACACTTATAACCACCGTTATCATAGAAGAAGTCGACAAGCCCTTTCCTAGGACCACTGTAGACAATGGAACCCTCCGAGACGAGAATGATATTATCAAACATAGCAAAGATCTCGCTGGATGGCTGATGAACTGTGATCATCACAGGTACTCCATTAGCCGCTAGATCCTTGAGTACCTTCACAGTGGTAGTAGCGGCATAGGAGTCGAGACCAGTGAGAGGCTCGTCCAAGAATATCATCTCTGGTTTGGTGATGAGCTCTACGCCAACCGAAGTCCTCTTCCTCTCACCACCAGAGATACC
>NW_003209022.1:0-1031 GCF_000006405.1 Perkinsus marinus ATCC 50983 | reverse complement strand
CTAGTAGGATCATGCTTCGAGACATGGGCATGCGTTGTCTATACGCTGGTACACTATTTTGCATTTACGCTACCATTGAGAGGAACTTGTAGAGAACTGGTCTTCCTTTCTGAACGATTCTCCTCTTGAGGTTGCTGATGGTGGTCTTATCGAAGAAAAATATACGTCAATGAGTCGATCTGCTCGTGCTTGTTGTTGTGTTTGCTATTAAGGGGGGAGGGCAAGAACTGATGATTAACAGAAACAACACGGTGTCAATGTCAACTTCTGTGAATGGAGAGCGCGTACCATCTCAAATAAAGAAAGCGTCGGGAAGGTCCCGTTCATGTCCATCGGGGAGTAAGCCGATCGACGGTTCGCTCACTCGTTGACTATTATTACAGACCCCCGAATTGGTATGCACGATACGCGAAACTCTTCGAGACACAATACTGGGGATATGTCCTCGTACGCTTACATGGTCAAACTTAAGACTTGAGAGCGTTCTGAATGGCAGGTCAAAAATTCAACCTGAGACTCAACACAGTCTACCGTCTGATGACTTGCTGTCAGATAATTGCAGGTGGGTCGGTTGCATAAACATTCGAGTGCATATCTTATCAGGGTTTATGCCGTGGGCGCTACTGACGGACGCGAACAGTGCGAAAATGAAGATAACATAGTTGAAATGCGATCTTGGAAATTGTTTCATAAGTGAACCCATCCATCGTGATTTATCTATTTATGATTGGGCTTTGATGTTTTCCAGAAAACTGCGAGACCTCCGACATGCTGCAACCCGACAGAACTCTTTCCTACAGTATCGTATCAGATCACAAAGAGTGAAGAGCACTAACAGTAAGCAGACGTAGACCTACTATAACAATAAGCTGTATTAAGTTGATTCAGAATGAACCAATAGCCCGTCGTACTGCCACCTAGTGTTTCGCCATGTCCTTTGTAAACATATATATTATCCTCTCCTCTGGCTGAATTGATTCGGCCCGTGATTCACAGCGTGACTGGATAGGAAATAATTTCGTGATTACTAC
>NW_003207768.1:0-1958 GCF_000006405.1 Perkinsus marinus ATCC 50983 | reverse complement strand
CTACCACAAAATAGTAGGAGGATCCCGATCGACTCATCACAATTACAGTGTTGATGATAAATGTCGAGTATACCTCCCAAGGAGAGGTGAAGTTCGTATATCAATTGTAGATGACCCATACTTTTCTACTTTCCTACACATCACTCTCTTTATCCTCAGGCATCAATATCTCGATCTCTTGGTGAGAGTAGCTCTTGAAAGCAACAACAACAACAACAACACTGAGAGTGAGAAACAACTCTGTTCAATTTCGTGGCGAGTGACGTTTTCAGTCGGACTGCTACCAGATGAAGCCGTGTTTCGATTTGTCAAGAACGTACTACTACCACTAATGAGCAAGTACGAGTAGGGGGGAATATACACATGCTGATGCTGATGCTCAACTATTCTGGTTCATGAGGACAATGCTAATGTTATCGAAATGCAGTTGTTAGTTACGATTCGGATTACATTAGAAGGAAGGCCGTCGAAAGCGACAACCTAGTACTTCTCCAGAGTGTATGTTTAGGGTCTTTCCATTGCTAATATAAGTTATTGTTCCTCTTGATCAGTATCGAACACATCTGAGATCCCTACATTCCCTACTACAACAACAACGTGAAGATGACGAGATGCTCGTGCCACAGGATTCACTCAAGTCACACTACTGTTACTCTATCTCTCACTGGCGGCCGCCGCGCCGCGCTGATATTCCTAAAATATTTCTTTATGAGTTGCCGACTAGTAACTAGTCTCCTCTTCTATGGGATTATTCATCACCATCATCTTACATCTGTTCATAGGTCCATCCTGTCCTTCCTCAGCAAGGGAGGATACTATGGTGGGGGAAGTAGTAGAATGTCCATCTACCTGATTATTCCATCAATTTGACAATCTGCTTGTGTTGTTTTAGACGACGAAGAAGTTCCGTTGTCAGAAGGTAGCCAAAGGGTTGGTGGAGCCAGATTGGAGCCTCAACAAGTGGACACCATGATACAAGTAAACAATAAATCGGGATTGTTGTTGTTGTTGTTAACATTGAGCTATTAGGCTTACGATGAAGTCTTGGCTACTATCCTACACAAGCGCTCATATCACACTCATAACTCCGGATTGTAGATAATGCTCATCATCATCATCATTACTTTTACTACCTCCCAACAGGTTATTCTGGGAGTTCTTCGAGTTGTTCATGTATCTATGTGATTCCATTAAAGATAATGTTCCGATGCCCGAAGCCATCCCGAGAACCCTTGGAACATTAATAGCTACGATGAACCAAATGACTGCACGAGGCTTGGAACTGCCGGGGTGAGTATATGTTGGAAGGTTTCACTTAGACCAGTATTGACGAGAAGAGAGATGAACCCTCCCTCACATGTTATGTTGTATTCATTTTAGCCAAGAGGATGCTTTAACCAATCCGAGCCTTGGAAGGGGAGAAGATGATGAGCCGACAGAAGAATATGATGAAGAGGATCAGTGATTAATCTTTAGCCCTTCATATACTCATCCATCTTTATCATGTTGCATGAGCCTACGTGTTCTATGATAGAATTGTCGTGTACAATCTGGGAGTTGACCCGTATTCAGTATCAGAAACTGACTGGCATCTACTCTGAAGTCGAAGTATTTGGATTGATCTTCCATCCGAAAATAGCTCGAGAATAGATTGATCTCGCTATTTCCAGTATGGATATATTATATCCACTTGCGCTCGAGAGGTACTGAATCATTTCAACACGAGTGTTTATATAGAAGGGTGTTGCATGAGAACGACCAATGACACTCTTGAAGTTGATATTTAAACGAAAGGTCAGATAATGAGCAACCCAGTTGGTTTGAAACTGCATTGTGCAATACTTGACAATAACACATCGCTGTGGTTATGGTAAAATGTCAAACCCGAGTCAAACCGTTCGCAATCGATGAGGAAATACGCGCATGGTGGTCAAGTACGCGTGTTGATGGGAATGAGG
>NW_003209476.1:0-1102 GCF_000006405.1 Perkinsus marinus ATCC 50983 | reverse complement strand
TGAGCGGTTTCTTCATAGAACGGCTAGCTCCGACGTTCATGCCGTAACGAATAGCAGCTAGTCCAGGACATAACAAATCGTCGATGAGAAGTGAGGAATCCTGGGTCTGCTTTAGTCGCTAGAGAAATGATGATTACAGTAATAGTAGACCGCGAGCTGGAGCTCCCATGGTCTATACACGCTGACTCGACGTCTTAGAGCGAGTTATTATAAAAAATGATTATTGAAAAAAAACAATGTTAGACATACTCAGACTACAAATCCTTCAAAATGAAAACCATAATTAGACATGCTTAGAAATTATCAATTACACAAGACTGCTACTATGATCTAACAAACTCTCTCGAGTAGAGAGGTTCTCCACTCGGAACGCCTCTTTCCTGCAATCAACCCCATCCTGTGGCATCGACGGTGGCAACAACGAACTTAAGATAACACCAGTGAGAAGAATAGACATACCAATCAATTGAGATAGGCATGGGAGCAAACCATCTATAGCAAGATTGAGAAAGAGCACAACTACGGACTGGGAGGAGGCAATCACGTTGACAAGACTCGTAGAAGGATACAGCAAAGCCGCGTTCAGAGCAAATATCGCTAGCGCCTGAAAAATCCGACCATAACGTGGGACTACGCGGAACGTATATACAAGCATTCATCCTCAACTAACACAGAGATGACCCGAAGGACACCCACCTGCGATAGACCAGCAATGACTGCCAAACCAATAACTTCATTGGGTAGGACTGTAGCAGGCAAATCCTGGTTATCATCACTCTTTGCTAACGCGAACCCAGCTACTAGAGCCATCACAGACAACACGCACTGTCTCGAAGCAAAGCCACTCCAGGTCGATACATTACCTGAAATGTGAACAGATACTACAACAGGGATACTTCATCCTATCTTACCTATGGCACTGTAGCGTATCAAAAGCGTTGTGCCCGACATAGAAAACATTGCCAATACCTGAGGGAGTCCTAGTACGATCGGCTACGAACACAGCCTATACTAAATGGATACTGATGAGATACGTGATGCTCTTACTGCAATGTAAAGCCCAGTATATGGTCGGTATCCGCTACAGACGACTGTGGCGTGA
>NW_003214148.1:0-1070 GCF_000006405.1 Perkinsus marinus ATCC 50983 | reverse complement strand
TCAGGATCGGCTAACCCATGTCCAAGTGCTGTCACATGGAACCCTTCCCCACTTCGCTTCATGTCTCTATGAATACTGCTACTACCACCAAGATCTGCACTGGAAGCTGTTTCACTCAGACTCACGTCCAAGCTTCTTCACAACCCCCACGCCCTCCTACTCATTGTTGCCAATTATCTTGCAACAATGGCCCGGTATCGGTCACTCGCTTCAGCGCTATCCATTTTCGGGGCTAGTCGATTCGGCAGGTGAGTTGTTACACACTCCTTAGCGGATTTCGACTTCCATGACCACCGTCCTGCTGTTAAGATCGACCAACACCCTTTGTGGTATCTGATGAGCGAGCAGTTTAGCACCTTAACCGAGCGTTAGGTTCATCCCTCATCGCCAGTTCTGCTTACCAAAAATGGCCCACTTAGAGTCGTCTCATTGACCCCAATAGTTCAATTAAGTAACTACTGGATCTTGCCCATTTAAAGTTTGAGAATAGGTCGAGGAAGTTACTTCCCCGGAACCTCTAATCATTCGCTTTACCTGACAAAACTGATAAAGACTCTAGCTATCCTGAGGGAAACTTCGGAGGGAACCAGCTACTAGATGGTTCGATTAGTCTTTCGCCCCTATACCCAAGTCTGACGAACGATTTGCACGTCAGTATCGCTACGAGCCTCCACCAGAGTTTCCCCTGGCTTCACCCTGCTCAGGCATAGTTCACCATCTTTCGGGTCCTAACGGATATGCTCATACTCAAACCTTTCACCGAAGATCAAGGTCGGTTGTTGGTGACCCCAACATGGCCATACGGCCTCACTTTCATTACGCGTATAAGTTTGCCACTCACACACTCGCACATACGTTAGACTCCTTGGTCCGTGTTTCAAGACGGGCCGGAGGCAACCGTTGGAAGCCAGCATCGCGATTACTAAGTGCGAACAATCTCAAAGCCACATCCTGGCCACTCGACGAATCGAAAAGCGCAGGGTAATGACAGTTAGAAAGCTCGTTGACCAGCAAACGCACTTCCTCACTGACCGAGTAGTGAGTATCGCAAGGAAGCAACCAATCACAGA
>NW_003201165.1:0-935 GCF_000006405.1 Perkinsus marinus ATCC 50983 | reverse complement strand
ATCTATAGGATGAGTAGAAGCAATAGCTGAATGCAAGGAAAGTTGTTGTGAAAATATGCACATGGCGAAATTGATACTTTTCATATTGTCATCAACACATGCAGTCGACTCCAGTGGAGTCACTCCACTACAGGTGTTGGTGATAATATGAAAATTCTGAGGAAATTTTTTGGGGGAATTCTTATTGGTTTCTGTACACCCAAGTCGTGTGTAAACTCCTATAATTAGTGAAGGAACTCCTGAGCTCAGCTGAGGAAAGCGAACATAGATTCATACTCCAACACTGTATAGAAAACTCCTGAGCTCAGCTGCTGAGGAAAGCGATTACATATATTCATACTCCAACACTGTATAGGAAACTCCTGAACTCAGCTGAGGTAAGCGAACATATATTCATACTCCAACACTCGCGTTTGTCCGATCGAGAATTCACAGAAAAAACGATGTTGATGATGAATTCGCGTGCTGAAGGTATGTACTGCCTGTAAGCGAGTCTACTATGTCAATGTGTTAATTTTTTTACGGTATTTTTCTGTACATGTGTTCGTTCTCGTTCGCACATTCTGTGTGCGCTATCTAGAGACTGAAAATACATGTGCGGAGAAACCTTTTTTACAGAACGAATTTGGAGCTAAAATTTCGAATGTGAAGCTCTCTGTTTTATTGCATGGAACCTGTTCGCAAAAATTTTTATCGTACTTTTCTGCACGCCGATTATTTCCGTCACTGGTAGATGCTTTGGAAGTCGTTTGGAAGTTGGCGGCAGATGGTCGTGAAAAAACGGCATGCGAAAATTGGCAGAAAATTTTGGGAAGAAAAAATATTGCGTGAATCGATGGAAATATGGCGGATAGAAATCGGGTAAACTCTGTCGAGATTTGGGATGGTATCAGCGATCACGACGATAGGAGGATTGTGCGGAAGCGCACGGCGAA
>NW_003207380.1:5442-6902 GCF_000006405.1 Perkinsus marinus ATCC 50983 | reverse complement strand
CTAATCACACTCACAACGTACGTGTGAATTGGCTGCGTCCTTCCGTCGACTCTAGCTGTCGTTCCTTCGCTTTCCGCTTCAGTTGTCTATAATGACGCCAGATGAGATAACATCATTCGCTTGAACGCTTCTGTTCTCGCGCCCCACCGCCTAATAGTTTTGAACCTTGCACCACGATCTCGACGGCAAAACACAGCTAGTGGTAACTCGGGTTTGGCTACCACATGCACTTGAGACAACGCAGTCGGTATGATGTGAGGCAAGGGACTCCTGACCGCCATACGAAGAAAAGAAGGTAACAACATCTAAACTCCAGACAAAGCCAAACTGACCGGAAGAGAACCACCGGAACGGGATGCAATGTGAAACTACCCCGTCCGAGGGTCAAACCCGAAGTCCCCATATTGGCAGAGTAGCGCCTCATCCATTGGGCCAGCAGGACCACACAAAAATTCACAGTGTTGATGACTCATCAATGATGAGCAACACCATTCGATAGTGACTAGAAAGTGCCGACTCCCATAGAGTCATAGCTATCAGATTCAGCATGCCGAATAAATGCGACAAGCTCGATAGTATGATTTCCCAGCGGCTTGCCATTGGTCATGCCCTCTCCCATATTGAGAGAACACAAGCAACGCATGATATAAGATAGTTTATCGTTTCGAAAGACGCCACTATATTTGGTCATAATCTCCACCTATGTTGCATACAATTAAATACTATCGTACACGCTTAGAAGCTGCGAGTGTGTGCAAGACGTACAAGGAAGATGATACGGGACTCCAACCTCACTATTCGAGGCTCTACCGGGGACGACTCGAGTTTTGCTGGAGCCATCGATTTTGTTGTGCCCAGTACTGCTCTACTCGCAGCTTCTCACTTCTGGCCGCCTCTTCAGCTCTGCGCTGCTTATCGATGTTAGCGGAGCGAAGCATAGCATTTATTACCTAAAACCAACCGTTTATAGTGGGGAAATCCTACACAAAACGTCCAAGCGCATCGGAGTGAATATCTCAACTATTATCGTTCAACGAAATATTCCAACAACTACTTGTTCGCGAGCCGAGCAGATGTGCTGAGACTGAGCACGATGATCCCAACCCTCAGGCAACATCATGAAAGAAACTTCTTCTGTGTAAAACTAAAACTATTTCACCGCGCCACGAAATTCATTCCGTACCTCGTAAGGATTCCTATGCGCGCTCTCGGGCGCCTCTCCAGTTCGCAGCCGTTTCACATACTTGTCCTCCTCACACAAGGCCATCGGCGACGAGCATGTACTGGCACTACTACTGCTACTGACAACGCTGGAGATCCCCGCAGCCAGTTCGCCGGGACCGTCCACGTCTCCTACCATGGGCAAGGTTCCAGGTTCGATCCCCGGTAGAGGCATTATTACCGAGTTTCCTTTTTCCCGGCCTGGTATCGTCCAGCTCCATCACAGCGCATGAAGTCCC
>NW_003207380.1:2679-5342 GCF_000006405.1 Perkinsus marinus ATCC 50983 | reverse complement strand
TATTTTTCACTAGTGCTTTTCATATCACTAGGGTGAAACCCCAATATTATCCACATTAGTATCAAACCACTACTTTCGGACGCGAATTCGCATGGAGTATTACCCCACTTCACGTTAAACCGGTAAAACTCCAACGATTCGATTTCACAATAAAAATATAGAATTAACCCCAATATTACCGCAAGGTGCTTATAGCCTTGCGTGAGGCACTCCTGACTGCAGTAAAATCTAAAAGTCCTCGCGACGTCTCTAATGGTCCCGGGTCTGTGAGGATGATAAACGCAGTTATGTATCGATGGGCCCCGGTACCTAAAAATTTCAAACAAAAATAATTCCAAAAATTTCTCGGGAAATTCAGCAAACTAGCGGAATTCCCGACTGGAAATTTGGAAAATAGTAGAAAAATTTTCGGTGAAAAATTACGTCACCTTCCAATGAGCCCAACCGTACAGCGGAGCGAAAGTCATCCATGTGATAATTTTTTCCAATCAAAATCCGTTACTTCTGATTTACACTTTGTCTCTGTGTTTATTTATAAATGCAATTTATAATGGAATTTCACCCTAGTGATACGAAAAACACTAGTAGGAAATATATTTCACCACGTATTACGCCACTTCACGTAAAACTGGTGGAATTTTCCAACTATTTTATATTCATTTATAAACCCCATTAAAATTATTTCACAATTTATTTAGTCCTTTCCCTACTACCATTGCCACGATACTCGTTGGTCGTTTTCCCCGGCATCCCAAGTCTTCGCCACACCGGCAAAGGCTGATCCCGTGACGGCTTGTCGAAGTTGCTCATTAGCTGCTTCTATGGAAGTCCGCCGATTATTATTAAGACCCTCAACAGCTTCGGAAGGGACCTACTAGATGAAATGACGGGAAGAAAAAAGGGAAAAAATTGAAGAAAAATGAAAAAACCGGTAAAAAAGCGAAGAAGTGGGAAAAATCAGGAAAAAATATTAAAAAAACAGAAAAAAAGGAAAGATTGCGAATTTTTTCATCAAATTGGTGTGATAAAATAATACCAAATGAAACATTCTTTTCATCATCTCGCAAGCGACTCAGCCAATTAGAATCTCAGAGAAATTCCTTATACCATACCACAACTGAATAGTAAAAATATTATTGGAGTTTCACCCGTTTTACGTGAAGTGGCGTAAAACTCTGTGAAACCGCGATATTCGCGGTGATATGCAGTAGTCGTAAAATATTTTTCTCACTAGTGTTTTTCAAATCACTAGGGTGAAACTCCAATATAGAGCAATCCCATGCCATCCCTTCCTCACCTCTCGCACTAACACATAAGGCCATATCGGTGATCCTATCACAGGCCGATTTCCCTTAGTGAATTCAGCCCTGATGATTTCCACTGGACCCAATTGGGAGGAGTTGCCCGATGACTCCGCTGTAGGACTACTGTCGCTTTGGAGGCTCATGTCGTCACCCTTGACGACTCTCGAAGGTTCCGGATCAGAAATCCCACCTAAAATTCGATACTTCTGCACAAAAAAATCAATTATTATTTCAATTACGGTATGAGCTCAAAAGATTTCGATTATCTGGTTACTACAATGGAGTTTCACCACCCTAGTGATATGAGAAACACTAGTGAAAAATATATTTCACGACTACTGCATATCGCGTTTTTCACCGAGTACTTCACGTAAAACTGGTGCAACTCCATTATAAATACACATGTAATACCAAATTTCATGATAATCAGGGATACAAGTCGACAGTGTTTGGAAAATATGCACATGGTCAACCACATATGTTGGTGAGAAAATGAGAATTGTGGAGAAATTCTCATTGAGTCCTATACATTTATACACAAATTCGTATCTTAACGTGTATATTTAGTGAGGAAACTGTCAAACTCAGCCGAGGAAAGCGAACATATTTTTCACAGCACTGAAATTCGAGTCTTTTTAAGAGTCTGTTCCTCACACTTTAGGATCATTGAAAAATATGTCGATTGCAAACTGGGCGAAAGTCGATTTTTTATGCAGTTTTTTGCAAGTTTTTTTATGCAAAAAGTTAATTAAAAGTTTTTTTATGTCGATTTGCCCTGAAATATTACCTGTCATTCCTTCTGCTACAGTGAAACGCGTTTTTATTCCTTTTTATGAGTGGCCCCCTACGACGGTAGGAGGCGATCAAAATGAAGAGAACGATGTACTGAGGAGAATAAGTCACACGGAGATTTTTACCCCGAGGTAATCGCTGGAAACCTAACTTTCGAACAAAGACCCTACACTGTTATTTGAGATTTAAGCAAACATGACGGATTTCCAAAAATAAAAAATACAATAAAATTTTCCCTGAAATTTTCACGATAAATATACACTGAGTAACGAGCCAATTTTCAACTCCTACAGTGCGAAGCAAACAGTTATGCATATGTAGATTTTCGAGATGGCTTTCTTCCAATTCGAGAGTAATACGAATATAGACTACGGAACGCTTCTAAAACGTTGGTGTCAATCGATTCACATTGTTATCATGTTGATATTACTCAAAGTTGACTTTCGGAGGTGTTGAAAATATTACTTTGCATAATAACGGTTTGCTTGTTGTTCACACTGTATTCATAAACAGAATTTTTCCGCAGAAATATTCCGATCTCACTGGGATTTTTTTAAGTGTCGACAA
>NW_003207380.1:0-2579 GCF_000006405.1 Perkinsus marinus ATCC 50983 | reverse complement strand
TCACTGCTCACATGCGTTTTTCGCGAAGTGAAATGTGAAATGTGTTTTTCATATCACTAGGGTGAAACTCCATGACATTATAGTTGTGATTAACCTCGGTCTTAGGAGCCATGATAAACACCAGAGTATAGTTTTCTCAATGTGTAAATAGAGCGAAACATAGCAAGACTCACTAGCTAGCTGAACGCCAGGCTAGGGGTCAACGATTGTGTGCTGGGGCCTCCGGAAAAGTCTACAGTAGTGCGGCGACTGTGTTCATGTCAAGTCAACATGATATATGAAAATTCATCACTATATACGTTTTGTTGAAGTATCAGCCAGAAACACTACTTTGTTCGCGTGAAATTGCCTTGAAAAAATACTGAATTTTCGAAATTTTACGAGATAAGTTTTCGCTCCTTGTAGTCTACCTCCTGTTGGAACTGGCTGCTCGATAGAACGCAATACCGCCTCAGTTTACGACCGTTGCAGTCGACTTTGCGCGATTTCGCAGACTTTTGTTAAAATTTTGGAAAATTCTTATTGATTTCTGTACATTTCTGCCCGAATTATCATGCAAACTCGTATAAGTGAGGAAACTCTGGAGATTAGCAACTGAGGAAAGCGATTGCATATATTCCTCCAACACTGTTTTCATATAAGAACGTTTTCACCTGAGTATCCCAGAATGCCAGTACGCGAACAACAACGCGCCAGGAATAATATTCCGAATAATGATACCGAACGTAGTGCCTCCAGTGATGTTGGCGAAACAGAGAGGAAACCTGTATGGGTGAAAATGACAAACGAACGACGAAAACGGTGAGTTTCGATAGAGTTGTGGTTACGTTTTCCAGCATTGCAGATGGTCAACTATATGTGTTGTTGCCAATACGGAAATTTTGGGAAATTATGGTCGGTTTCTGTAGACTTGTACCAGAATACGCATGTACACTCTCATAGTAAATGCGTGAACTCCTGAGCTCAGCTGAGGAAAGCGATTACATATATTTTTCCAACACTTTTTTCAGAGTATTAGAAGCAAGAGCTATCATAGCGAGAGAAGTCATGAAAAACGAAGGAGAAGAAAACGAGTGGCTTCGAGAATTCATAGAAAGTTTCAGTGGTCAGTGACAATGGGGAAAATTACAAAATCAACTGTGAAAGAATGGGAAAGTTCGTTCGGCTACGGTATAGGAAATATGGTGTCAAGCTGCATCATTAAAGAGAATTTATTGTTACGGTATGGGAGTTTCACCTGTTTTGCATAAACTGCCGTACTACTCCATGTGAAAAAGGCGATATGAAGTGACTTGAAAACCTTTGGCGAATTACACCGGACAAATCACCACACATGCGTTTTCTGCGAAGTGAAATGTGTTTTTCACTAGTGCTTTTTCATATCACGGGTGAAACTCCATTAAATGAACTGAGAGCAATTCTATTATCTGTCGTGTTGATAATTGGAATTTATCGTCATTAGTTCACATTGCAACAGAGAGATTGTTGTTACAGCATTGGAGTTTCACCCTAGTGATATGAAAAACACTAGTGAAAAATATATTTCACGACTACTGCATATCGCGTTTTTACACAGAGTATTACGCCACTTCACGTAAAACGGGTGGAACTCCATTGAAAAAACGGGAAACAATTGTATCATTTCTCGTCTTGATAGATGGAACTTAGAAGTAATAAACTGATCGTGAAATTCCCCGTGATGGAGAATCAGGGAATCGTGAAAAAATAAGAAAACTATCATGTCTGTCTACAATGCGCGCGCCAATTTGATATGCAAATGCGATAAATGCGCGTTTTTCTTGAAATTAATGATAATCGCCCTGATACTTCGCATATACAATGTAAACATTGCTACGAACATATACTGTGAGAGACGTAATCGTTTGAAGCCGTGATAGAGAAAAATTATCCACTATGTCACCTCGCACTCGCCCAGGTGTCGCTAATTTGATATGCAACACAAACTGCGTAGTCGATTACGAAACCCCTCCATGTGTTTATAGTCAGTTCCGAGTCAGCGAACTGAGGCACCGAGATTGACTAGAAATCGTAGGCGAACGAGCAACCAGTGAGAAGTGTTTAATGTGTCGTCGTCACTACGCGGTGCGAAGGTCCAATAAATCTGCGATGTTAACTACGTCGGAGTCATCCTTTGTTGCTGAGGCTGATGTTGGTGCTGGTAAGCTACTCTTCGGAGGAATTCGACTTGGAGTTCACTTCTGGAAAATTCCGGTGCTGATACTGACCATCCCTGAACGCTCGAAGACTACGAAAATTATATATACTATCGATATTATGAATGTATTGGAATTCCACCCGTTTTACGTGGAGTGGCGTAATACTGTGGTTTGTGGAAATATGTTTTTCGCTGGAGTTTATCACAAGTGAAACTCCATTGTAATTTATGTTGGTATCAAGTTAAAAATGAGGTTTTATCTCTATTTCTATTGGTAATAGGATACCGTTATTGCAATATATTCTATCCCCATATCAGGGAAGTTCTCATCGTCTTTTCCCGTCGTTTCGGTCCAGTTTGGTGTGTTATAGGAGAATTTGGTAGAGGAGATTTAACGTCACTG
>NW_003211057.1:0-1033 GCF_000006405.1 Perkinsus marinus ATCC 50983 | reverse complement strand
CACCAACATTTGTGGTTGATGATGTGCCAATTTTACCACACTGGGCGGCTCCTTCTCTGATCATCACCATGATCACAGAACCGCCGGTTCTGAACTGGAAACTTCGAAGTCGGGTCGGTGTGTTGGAGTTTTTTAGTTCATAGACTCTCCTAGTCTCATCCTGGCAAACATACCACCCGAGCAATACAATTTTGTCCACTACAGAGATGACTGGGATAAGCCGAAAGAAATTTGGGCGCGCGCGAGATCCACAGGGTGCGTGCGTTCTGTAGTGGTGACAGGCGTGCCTAATGGCCATTCGTGATGTTATGGCGATTCGCAGCTATTCCCGTGTCTAGTCTGGTGATGTAACGGAACGTCAACGCGTCGCAACTACGGCATCTAGTGTCGAGCCGCTGGGGAATTCAAAAAGGGGAATATATCGCAGCGACTGTCAGCTGTTGTCTTCTCTATTCTAACACTATGGATCCCAATTCACTCTCGGATCTTGTTCATCATCATCACCACCTGCGGTCATCATTCGGACTGTTGGCATCACAAAGACGTCTTAGTCATAGCTCTGAGGTCACGGGTTGGATAGTCGTAGGTGATATTCGGGAGCCTCCATACTTGCTTAGTGAACTGTGCTGTTTTTAGGGGTACTTGGAGGTCTCCTCGTACTAGCCCTTATTGGCTGCGCCTTATACGCTAAACGGATGCCCGCCGATGTGGGGACGCAGATTTGCCGATGTGGTGGCTGCCGCCGTCGATTCAGAGTATCGGCTAGTATCCAGTCTGATACATTTATGTGCCGAAGGTGAAGTTGCGCGAGGAGTGGTATGACTTTCGATCAATTCGGCTTTCAGATGTATTCGGGAAGGCCGTAGGAGAGCGAGTGAGGTTGAAGCTGAGGAAAGGGAGAAGCGCCTAAATTCACTCAATAACGCCCCTAAGAGGGTAGGTCTGTTGTAGATCTGACTGTTGGGATCACCATTCACTTCAGGTCATGACGCTACATCGTGTGAGCTCGCATTTCTTCCGTATGAAATCGAAA
>NW_003203626.1:0-975 GCF_000006405.1 Perkinsus marinus ATCC 50983 | reverse complement strand
CCTGAAGCCTGTCAACGAGTCTGACCGACAAAGGGTCTGTGCTCACTGGGGTGCCAGGTGATTGATCGATTGTGGCAGCAACAGCTGGGCTGGCGGGAACGGAGAAATCCGCAAGCCACTCAGATATGTCTGATGGGGTGGCAAATCTCGGATCATATTCAACCTCGGACTCGGATACAGGTTCATTCGGAGTGATCTCTAGATCTAACCGAGACTGAGAAATAGCCGTGGCAATGAGTTCCTCCTCCGTGAAAAGAGATACAGAGACGGGCTGGACTGGGTCGATCAAATGCGCACCCAGCAGTGCCACAATATCAATATCTGAGAGCCCTGCGTCAGAAGGATGGTTCACCCTCAATGCTCCCGCTAGCTGAGGAATGCCACTTTGACACAGTAGTAGTGAGTAAGCACGTTCACGTCCAATATTGAACTGCTCCATCGAGACCATTCGAAAGTCCGTCAAAGATAGCGGACACTTGAAGTTATTCAACTGCAGTATCTCGTCATAATATGCGTAAACGGCTTCACGCGTAGACCGCAGATCAGAACGTTGCGTCCAGGTAGCGCGGCACTGGGAACAGCGGCCACCAGCAGCACGGACCTCCCAAGAGCGACAACATGCGGAGTCAAGCATCACGCCCGCCACACAATTGGTGCAGTACCACGCATTACAATTACACCGCCAAGTTAAAGCTGGATCATCACGATCCACTTCGGTTCCACATATTATGCATAACACAGAGGTAGTAGCGTCAGCCCACTGGTAAACGGCCAAAGCAACGGGTCCACGAAGGAACTCCTGACCACGGGGAATATTCATGATAGACCCGCCGTTGCTGAAACACGCCCTCAACGTCAATATACTGTCATCAGTCTCTATATTTTTCTCAACCGTGCGTTCTTTGCTCTCATCTCCAGCATACGCCGATACCATTAGAATGCTGGGTTGCTCGAGTGTCTTGAGATCAACCCAGG
>NW_003211250.1:0-1060 GCF_000006405.1 Perkinsus marinus ATCC 50983 | reverse complement strand
ACACTTTATGTCAAGTGTAAACTTTTTGATGCCAAATCGCATGCATCTGTACTTGGTTTAGTCAACTCCATGGTACGAGCATTTTCACTTCTCACGAAAATACATAGCAAATCGTAGCATGCACCACGTTGGATGCATCAAATGTCCACAAGGAAGCACCTACCACTTTTTGGTGTTCCAATTCTCATCCTCACCAAGGCGAACGATTCTTCACAATTTTATACGACGCAATAAAAAGCTTGTATAAATCATCGAAGTGGTCAAGAGGCGCTATCAGCATTTGTAGTTGGCGAACCAAGCACTCACCATCTATCTGTGTCCATCACAGCATTCTGAGCTTCTGTGAATACAAGCTTCCAAGAGTACCCAATGAGTAGGGATGTAGCCCATACAAATCCTTCGATAATCATAGGTGCTACATGGAACCTACATTCACTCACTCACTCACTCCTACTACCACCACTAACCTGTATAGTGCGTGCGAACGTAAAAAGTGAGCGTTTTTCCCGAGGTTAGAAATCATCGCATTTTCACATCAAACTGGTATCAAACACTGTAGTCCTACTTAATGATTCTGAGACTTCCCCTCTGCTCGCCACGAGAATATAAACAACTTAACACCCCCAGTAGATTCACTAATTTCATCACGACCACATAAACTACGCACCTGAGCTCAGCTTCCGACAGCACCCACAAAGCCACTATCGATGCTATGGAGTATACGATCGAATTCGTCAAGGCCCACACAGACTCCGACGTGCCTGGGTCGTAAAGCTGGGCCAACAACCAATAACTCGCCAGGAGCAGCGACCAGGCCAAACACAAGTGGATAAATCTAAATACATTGAAGTGATCGATAACAACACCATCGATGCGATAGATATTCCTAATGTTCGTATTTTTTGGTATACTACGGAGTACCCCAAATACAATGCGCTATTGCCTGTAACATGCAGAATTTCCCACTGAGAGATAGCTCATTATGAAGATCTTGGCGAGCACTTTTCAACGGTATCGTTAATTCCAAATATGCTCGGTGCCATATCGCGTTGATTCACCA
>NW_003209972.1:0-1442 GCF_000006405.1 Perkinsus marinus ATCC 50983 | reverse complement strand
TCAACCACGAGCGTTGGGGCTTCGTCGTACAGGCAGTTAGATTTAGCCGGCTGCTCTACGAGGTGTCTTTCAAGTACGCACAGAAGAGGAAGACTTTTGGCAAGACGCTTATCGAACACCCTCTTATTCGATGGAAACTAGCAGAGATGGCTCGCCAGATTGAGGGAGCTCATGCGTGGATGGAGAGTCTCACTCACCAGCTGTGTACCATGCCCCCGAAACAAGCCGTTCTTATGCTGGGCGGACCCTTGGCACTTTGCAAGGCCCACTGCACTAAAGTGAGTACCTAACACGTTGAGAGTTTGAGACCGCGTGATGCTCCTCAGATGTTCGAATATTGTGCTCGAGAAGCATCGCAGATTTTCGGTGGTAACGCTTACACGCGTAGCGGCTTGGGAGAAGTTGTTGAGAGGCTGTATCGTGATGTCCGGGCCCTGGCTATCCCTGGTGGCTCGGAGGAGATCATGTTGGATCTGGCAGTTCGTCAAGCGAATGCTCAATATAAGATGGCAATTGCTGGAAGGCTCTGATGAATTTTTAAGAATGTCAGTGTGTGAGGAGGTTTTTTCACAGTGATTTATTCGCCTTGTGTTGTTAGTGTTTTTCCTTCTCGGGTAAGGAGCCATCTCGGCTGACGGTAGGGTTGTAGAGTTCTCAGCTACTCCTATCCCGATCCTTGCTCCCACGGTATTCCCTCCTCCACTGACTTGACTTCCAGCGAGGAGGGGGCTCATGCAGGGCTATTGAGGGTGCGGTGCTCTACGACGGATCTGGCTGAGGCTGAGGTAGATGTAGCGCGTGGACCTTGCTTGTTGGGCAGCCTTTGCCACTCGAGGGGGTAGATTGTTTTTACGCCTATTCTGTATCCTTTGCTCTCAAATTGAATAGCAGTAGCGAGCTCGGGTGGGAAGGTCTATAGGGATTGTATTACCATTCTCAGATGTACTTAGTGGTCTGCTTGTTCTACCATCGAGGAGATGACGAACCTATAGGGGTGGGACTATTGGAGTTGCACCGAGATGACGAGTCAGATCACTCTTTGTTGATGAAACTCAAGCCATGGCGACCAGTGAACTCGCAGGTCCACACTCTCCTATGAATATCGGAGGAGCTCGGTCTCGGGCCTGGCCATCGTTTTCTATATCCTCGAGAGCGATGTCTGTGAAGGGAAGAGTCTCGCTGACATTGCTATGGTGCGGCGCCTTGATCACTTCTGCGACTAAAGCGTTGTGGCTTTCCAGATGGGTGGGGATCATCTTTACCTCGATCATCGTCTGACCATACGATCGAGCTCGATTTATTTACCAGCAGCGGAGATGGCTATCGGGCTGTCCCGAAGTGTCGATATTATCGTTCCCTCGGGTGGTACTGAGGGGGGCTCTGCCAGCAGTGTACAAGCACCCCTCCTCAGAGCCGAGTGCTCGACTATCCGCCTGGTCGTA
>NW_003215966.1:0-1167 GCF_000006405.1 Perkinsus marinus ATCC 50983 | reverse complement strand
CCACTTCAGTGGGGTGCACGGACCAATCAACCCTGCAAAGTCGAACCCCCTCAAAGCAATGCAAAGTAACGCGCGCGAGCGCATCAGAGAGTAGAGTAGCACTCTAATCTACATCGGAAAACCCAGACCAGTGCGCACGGCTAACAGTGCGCACTCAAGCCAGTGGTACTGGTTCAACACCAAACTAATAGCACTAGTGGGTCACTAACAGAATGTGTCAGGCAGGACCATGGCGGAGTACAACCTCAAGTCTGCCACAGCGTGGCAGGTACACTAGCAACTGGCACCGCAGGTGACAGGATCAACCAGCACACCGCTAGGTGGATCCCGCGCCGGTTTCGCCAAGAAACCCAACCCATCGCCTTAACAAAATTGCGCGCGCTGGGGTGGGGGCCCCGGGCGCGCGCTAAAATCAAACCGGCATTACCTGCGGCTAGAGTATATAGGCATTTTGAAAGCGTCTTCTCGCGACCTAGCCATTCAATTCCGTTGAGGTTTAAATAGCATACGTAGCAGCCCGACACAGGTTGAGCACGCACTAGTCTGCGAGAATGTAACACAACAGTTTCGACAAGGAGCCGATTTAAAATGACCGCAAGTTCGAATCCCAGGCCTGACAATTTTAAATCTTTTATACATGTCACAAAAACCTAGCGGAGCGATGCAGTCCAGCAAGATTCACGCAATTGTGCTGTCTTTGAAAGCCGTCTCTGCCCGATTCGTGCAGCTCAGTTGGTAGAGCGCTCGCCCATCATGCGAGAATGCGCAGGTTCGATTCCCACGGACCACGTTTTTCATGCAACCTCTTAAAACGTGTGTGTAATGTTGGATTGCTAACTTCAGTACGATTTTGTCTTCTACCGTCTGTATACAACGATTACCAACGTCGGATGATGTATATTTGTGTTGGAAAGTATTCGATATTAGCTCGATATTTTGTCAAGAAAAACGTTGCGTCAGAACACCGGGCGATGTTTTGAGAGGCATCCATTTCCACGATTGCTAATTTCTCGTGTGAATCCAAACGTGTCGAACATTTTCTTGAGATAAGTATGTAATAAAATACACTTAGTAAGTCTCGTTGGTAACCTATTATATCTGGTATCACTTTTTCTCTAGCTCACCACGCTTGTACACTTACTTGGCGGTTCGGACAGATTTTCTGGC
>NW_003199717.1:0-1432 GCF_000006405.1 Perkinsus marinus ATCC 50983 | reverse complement strand
GCTACTACCAACTCGATGCCATTGACGTCGTATTCTCGTGCGGTGAGCGTACAGTAATCAGGCTCGTGAATTCTTTAACATTGCAGTAGTCGATCTGTCAAGGACATACTGTCAACGTCCGTCGTAGTGGTGGTAAATACACTAGGGAGCCTAGTTCGATAGGGATGACCGCTCTGAGAAATTTTTCTTCGGCTGAGGCTGTCTGTGCTTCAGACACGGTGGGAAGTAAGTCGTGCGAAGCAGGTCACTTGCATGGAGCAGAGAACTCAGACCTCTCCAGCGTGTTGGAAATGACTAGTAGAGATATAAGATCAGGATCAGCTGAAAATGACTCCGACTTGCATATGTAAGTCGGGAATGGATTCAGCCTTCTCCACAGAATGCGCTGCTTGTTATCCTCCTCAGGATAACCCTCGCATCACTCGGGCAGACTGATAGCAACTCAGTTCGGGGTGAAGATCTTCTCGCAAAAGTGAGAAGAATCCGCAGTGCCGGCCCCGCACGGGTTTCTTAGAACACGGCATCGGTGTTGGTTTCGCAGGCTATACGAGAGTCTTTGACGATACTCGAGCTAAGTCCTGAGGAAGCCGCTGGTTTTCTACGACCACTTGAACACACTAATCCATGAGACTGTCATCATGACAGTCGTTCTGCCCTATGAGGGTCTATCGCTTCATTCATTCATAATGTGCTCGATGTTGTGTTGTCATATAGTGTTGCAACGGTGGAGTGTTGATAGCAAGGAGGAAGGAATGCATATCATGCATTGCATGAGGATCTTTGGCGCTAGTGGGCTGAGAACGACGGCGCTGCATAGGAACTACAACGCTTTGATTCTGTGGTGCGGTTTTTGCAGCATGGCGCCACTCCAGCGGTGGCTCATCATTGATGGAGGAGATGGGTAACTTCCGCTGATTGTTGTTACAGTTATTAGGTGTAGGTTAATGTTAAGACAAGCCTGCATGGAGGTAGTTGAAATCATCTATACGGGTCATCTGGCACTCCATCGAGCGGGTCCCGCAACGGTGAATGGTTCCCTTCCCATCAGTTGCTGCCAACAAGAGTAAATACATACCCGATACAGGATTCGAATCTATGATCACCTGCTCCGTAGGCTCGCTGCCTGATACATCCTTAGGGATGAGTACGTTAACTTTGATCGTTCAGCTCCTCAAAACGAATGAATTGACAACTAGCCCAAAACCAACCCCCGGGAGGGAATGAAACCTTTTTATAGGAACGAGTACGAAGCTGCACATTTTATAGCTGCAACGAGACAAGAACAGCGAATAGTATTGGCTAATAAAACTACATAAATCAAGAGCGTGAGAAAACACAGTTGAGAATTCTCCGTTTAAAGCGCCAGAAGCAGCAGTAGCTCCACTGCATCATACGAGATCTCTGCGAATACCCGACGATGAGCGCGTTCAAA
>NW_003205009.1:0-1368 GCF_000006405.1 Perkinsus marinus ATCC 50983 | reverse complement strand
CTCCAGCCTGCAACTTGCAGGTCGAAAGTTATATCTTTGGCTGGTAGGGATAAGACCTCACGCGATCGAAGACTCTACATGTTATCGCGGTGTTCTGAAAACCGCTACGGTGTCACCGTGAATGCCGGGTAATGTAGCAACAAAGGTTGCTCCAAAGTTGCTCGGGAGGATTGCTTCTACAGCATTTAGACGCGCTAAAGGTATTACCCGCATAAATGGTTAGAGGTCTTTTTTGGCTTTCTCCCTCATTAGGGAGTCTTCTATGTGCTGATTTGAGTGCCGGTCGAGAAAACCTCCCGGCTCATAGTGGTCGAGCTCAGCATCACAGCCAGACCCGTGCCACGTTGTAGACACCACTATTAAAAAAACAAGATAGCGTCACACGCCGCAATTGTCTCAAACTGGAGTTCCCACTGGAAGGGTTCTCCACACTGGGAACTGCCAGGATTTGAGTGGGGTACTTGTCCAGATTTTCTGTAAGCGCATAGGGAAGGCTCGATCAAACTCTCGGAGAGCGAGTTCTGGCTGAAATCGCTGGCAGACAGGTTGTTTCGCAGTGCGAAACTTGCACAGAATCCACTTCGCAACCAAATATCAACTCCTGTTGAGAAGTCTTATATTCTCAGATTGATGATGATGGATCCCAATGGAAGAAGAGAAATCAATGTAGGACCCGTAATCTACTCAAAAGTTTAGTGGGCGCATACTGGAAGACTTGTCCCACACGTTGGCGCTTCCGACTGCGCTCGATCTCTCACAGTTTGAGTCTGGCGATGCCAACTCTCTCCTGATCAGGCTGAAATTCGAGGTAGTTGGCAACCAGCATGATGTCAGGAAGTATCCACATACTTTGTGGTTTGCCCATTATTTCCAAATAGCACCCACTGTTTCGCATAGCAACATAGCTCCTATAGTCGAGCTCGAGCGCGACCTCCTGGCCTGCAGAGTCTTGAAACAAGAATCTTAGCGTCGGCATGAATTTACGGTAGACACAGTCGACCTTCCAAACGTTGGCGGCCTCGAAGTGTGTAAGCTTGACTGGGGTCTTCGCCTTCAGGGTCGCTTGCTCCTCAATACCCTTCAGAAGTTCCACCATTCTAGAGTCCGGAACATACACGTAGTTGCAGCCGGTGTCGAACATTACATTTTCCTTGAGAGACGTAGACTTCCCAGTACCAACTTGTAGCCCCTCCAGCATCGCTTCGAAATGGTTTGCAACCACAATCGGCACATATCTCAGCTGCCCTTTGTAGAGTTTCGGATCGCCTCCACCGAGAAGGAGTTCTCCATCGAAGCCCTTCTTAAAGAGGGTTTCGGGCTTCAGATAGAAGGAGAATGTGCTCTCCTTGATAAGCTTTCGCTCCGTTA
>NW_003203225.1:0-1645 GCF_000006405.1 Perkinsus marinus ATCC 50983 | reverse complement strand
TCCAGCGTGGCTTTTCGAACGCGTATCGTGTCGGATGTTGTTGTTGACTTGGGATCGAATAAGCGTCCCGATCGTATGTATTCGGGGTTTTGTTATATCGAGGGGCTGTGGTCCGCAGTTGGCGCAGCTTGGTTAGACGAGGCAGGTGTAGTTGCGAGATCCAGACTTGGAGTCTTGTCCAGATTCGGAAAAGACGATCACTCCATAACGACGATCATTATTTCCCAACATCATCATCTCGATCAAAATATGCCGACTAATCGAGCTCCGCCGCCCGAGCTTCGTCGTCACGAAGGCCTAGTTGTTATGGATTCGGACTGTGCTTGTTCTTGTTGTTGTTGATAATAGTAGATTGTTATTAGTATTGTGATGATATGGACCAACACAAGGATAATGACAACAACACATCATTATCATACTCATCATCATCTTGTCATAATATCAAGAAACAGTTAATGGAGGAAGAAGGTCGTAATCGTCGTATGCTTGTTGATGATGATGATGATGAAGATTATTCAACATCGTACTATAAGAACAGCAACAATAGAGTATTGGTATTAATATGTGTCATTATTATCAGACAATCATCATCATTATCATCTACTGGTATGTTATACAATCCTAACAAAGGATTTGTTAGGGTAAACAACAACAAGAACAACAAGAAGAAGAAGAAGAAGAAGAAGAAGAATCATGACCATCATGAGACTGCTACTGCTGATTATATATCAGAATTGGAAGATGAGGTGATAAGATAGCCACCTATGAGAGTGTTGGAGTTAATAGTCGCCCACCCGGGACTAATAGTCAGTAACTCATTCACCTGCTCTCTGTCTCAGGCTCTCACACCTCTGGCCGGCCTTGCTAGGTGCATCCTTGCTAGCATAACGAGCATGAGGTCAAGGAGTAACTTAAAGTCCTTGACTGCCAGTCAATGACTGGACTTATCCGGGGGGGGTCTCTCGGTGCTTCTCTATTATGCGGGAGGGGGTTGTTGATTCGGTTCGTACCTCCACACCCTTCTCAGTCCCCTCAGCTTTCTGCGGTGTCATCAAGGATTCCTGAGTTCGACCAGTGAAGTCTACCTTCACGACCAGGCCCCCTCCGGAAGAAAGGCTTCTACCAACGCCTCGCCTTGTAGTCGCTCATTAACCAGCCTGGTGCTTCGGGCTAGCCTGAATCGCCTCTTGGTTGATGTAGTGGCGAGGACCGTAGTTAACCACAAGGTAATCCAGGACCGGTCACCATGGACAAGGCCGTCATTGAAGATTGCCGAGAAGATATTGCGAGCATAGACTACTGGGTCCTCCCCCTCGTCGTCCTCGAAAGGAGGGTACATTGTAACTATGGCCCTCGCTCAAAGTGAGATGAAGTTTCGGGCCTCAGCATGCGGAATTTCGTCACGTTCGACGAATTTGCTCAGGATATGGTCTAGCCTATCATTGTCAAGGGGGTCGTACACGAAGTCGTACGAGGAGTAGCAGGAACCGAGAGCAGGAGAGTTCACCACTTCCCTATCTCTGGGGTGTCACTTGGCTAAAGGTCGAGTCTTTCCAGTGCTAAACTCAGAGTGTTGTTGTCTACCGAGTAACCCATAGGGAAGGATAGTGATACTGACTATAATAGAGCTACTACCAACATCATT
>NW_003210106.1:0-705 GCF_000006405.1 Perkinsus marinus ATCC 50983 | reverse complement strand
TGACGCGCGTGAAGCAATAAGATCATAGCGTAGATGTATGAGCTGCGAACACAATGCTGTGGTTCCGTCCATACCAGCAGCGTATATAAGTCGTTTCCCTGCAGAGTGGCGGGAAATTTTTTCGCGCGCGCATGTTAAATCTGCACGGAAATTTCCATTCCCGCCGTTTCCGAAATGCTCGGTGTCAACGGGATGTTCATCGGAGATCACCTGAGCTTCAAAAACACCCCCAGGATTTGATTTTACATGTGAAGCTTGATCATGAGGCTCTCATGATAGGAGTGCTCCTGAAAATAAGGAGAGGTCGAGTATTTAACACGGCGCAGGATTTTTGGACGGGACCATTTTAAAACGAGGGGCAACTCCAGGGATTTGGGGATGACCTGCACGAACGAACAGGTTGCACACGATATCTCGTGAATAGTTGACACATCTATCCATCTCTCTCTGTCCCCTTGTGCCAGTGTTACCAGCGCTGGCCCTGTTGATCGATATCCTAAGCTCTGCTTAGCTTCTATGTGATATAGTCTAGCGTTGCCTATGGCAACTTGCCATACTACTTGATAACTACCTAATCATTTCTCTATGACTGAGACAAGTGTTACTTCAAGTGGGGGTGAGGGAGGCAAGACGGACAAAGACCAGCAGCAAGGTAGTTGCTGGAAAGGTTCTCGCTCTGAGACAGAGGAGCACTAGCAACGCAAG
>NW_003206429.1:0-1096 GCF_000006405.1 Perkinsus marinus ATCC 50983 | reverse complement strand
ATACGGGCAGGGACCAAGTAACCTAAAGCAAAGCTGCATACAGCACAAGTATAGTGACAGCATGCCATGTACGTGTGAGAGGGACGTAGATAATGTTGGCCACGATCGCCACAGCAGCTTGCACGCCCATCACCACACCATTGCTGGACGAGGAGAGGTGGAAGCGGTCAGCTCCCAATAAACCGAAAACGGTATTCCATGTTAGATAGACGTATCTCGAACGTGGGTACATATACGACGGGGCAACGGATATGATTCTTACTGTCTGCAGAAGGCGGCGATCCCGAGGCAGATGACAGTCGGGATAAGCCATTTGTTTTTGGGGTACTCCACATTCTCCTCTTCAACCTTCTTCACTCTGGAAACCAGCTTCCCACTCTCATCCTTCACAAGGGATTCTCGGAGGAAGAAGAACTCAAGCAAGAGGAGGACGGCGGCCAAGATACCCATAAAGTAAAAGGGGAGCCACATCGAGAACTGCATCAGAGCTCCCCCTAAGGAGAAGCACGTTGAAGCGAAAAGATGGTAGTCCAAAAACCTTACCTATGACAGGACCGAGGAGCTGTCCGACGACAACGAAGATACCCATGATGACACCGTAGAGCTTCATATCATCATTGTCACTAACGTCAGTAAGGTACGCTACGATTACAGGACGAGTACCTGAGTCAATATTATCTGAAGATGAGGAGGACTATTACTGTATTACCAGCCAGGACTCCTTCAAGAGCTCTGAAGCCAGCCAAACTTGCCAGATCCCAAGCGTTGGCATCAGCAAACTGAGCTCCAGTATAGAGAAGGAGGGCGATAAGGAAGAGAGGACGACGACCCACTCTAACGAATGAGAACTCCATAATGTCCTGGCCTCCTATTCGCATTACTACCTATCAGATAGAGGCCCGGTGAACAGAGATGTAACGAACATTCCTATATTGTAAGAGGACATAAGCACCGATGCTGCAGTCCCTTGACCCATATCAGGCGCCAGCTTTTTAACGTACCTAGCACCGGCAATGGTGATCAACTTGGACACCAAGCTTACCAAGGGGTGATAGGTGCCATCAGTGTCGCTCCTATCCATTCTACGAGTACACTG
>NW_003207275.1:0-1866 GCF_000006405.1 Perkinsus marinus ATCC 50983 | reverse complement strand
CGACGGTCACGCAACAAGTGAGTACACAAGTATAATATAAATGTCCGCTCGTGTTCGAAAAATTTTCGAATTACGATCTGTCTTGTACTGCAAAATTTGTAGTCGTCATTCCTCGCCCCTCACGAGTATATGAGCATTAGACACTGACTGATCAATGCCCGTTCCTTCTAACTATTCGATGCCGTGTGGTTTGCGGAGAACTGGTTTGAATTAGACTTTGTCGAACTGATCCCGCTGACTTGGATATGACCGGCCGCATTCTATTACGTCTTCTCCTCTGGGGATTTGCTTAAGCAATCAGAATTGAGCATCTCCTTCACGACAAGATGCTTGATGCTCTCTCACTTCTTTTTGATGAACAAACGCTGAACGAGACGATGAATATGATGGCGCAAAGTGCAGCCAACAGAGTGTATCAGCGTGTTAATCATGCACCCCACTGTGATCTCGGCGCTGGAGATGGAGAAACCGTTACATCGCTCGACCAATCAATGATTGATTATCAATCAGACGTTACTTGTAGGTAGACTTCGAAGCAAGTGATTTACTGCGTGTCTCATTCAGTCCTGGTGGTATAAGTGCCAGCCCGAAGAAATCGCCTCTCTTTGATGAACTTGATTCTCTCATCAAAGACTTTCAAGGTTTTGACATAGCTCAGCGCCAAGCGTCTCACTTGATATTGGCGACTTCGGCCACCATGGCCAAACAGATCGCTGGAGCTGCGGTGACTTCCGTGTTGTCCGCGATGTCTTCTGCAGTGCCATTGCCAGTGAGTTATCGTTGACATCTTCTAGCGAGAGTCAGCCAGACAGCTCTGGGTTTGACTCAGAATTGGAACAACCAACCCTTACCTTGCATGCCACTCCCAGAGGGTGATACAAACCCGGTGAGGTATAGGGAAGCTAGTTCATGCTTTTCCGGTCGTAGGACATCCATGTGCTGGAAGTGTAGGGAATGCATTCGTAACTCCATGCTCAGAGAAGTCATGGTCTCACAGATAAAATACCCCGTAACATTCGCGGACTTTTCGATGGCTGAGGTGACAAGCTCGATGTTGAACGGAATCAGGGCATCATTTCCTGCCTTGTTTGCCTCTCGTGCGGGCAAATCCGATAGTACAAAGACCATGAACTATGCAGAAATTAGTAGATACTGTATACGGCATCTCAGGGCCTGAGATGCCGAGACTCAGGCGATATGTACGAAAAATGTTATGCTGCATATATGTCAATGCAATGCGCGTCAATCTTCCCCATGTGCACAGTCCCGCAGGTGGATGAGCGAGTGAGTTGTATGTGACGCTCCTGTACCAGGCTTCCGACTCGCTCGTCCCTGTTGTCGGAAAAATCCCGCTATGTAACACACTATGTCATAATGTCTTAGCACAGTGTCCTGGCTTCAAGTACAGACTGCTCTTCTCCGCATTGTGTACTTTCCATTTTCAGCCTGAACGATGTTGCTGGACCCTGTGACTTGTCTTCGGCACCTCCCATGTGTGCCATGGCACTATTCTCTCGATTGGACGATATGCCCCCGCAATATTCCACTTTTGATGAATACGACCCCTTCTTGGAGGAGTGCCCTCCTTTCGACCCAACCCTAGTTTTTGCAGGTGACCACTCACTTATAGAGGCTATTAAAAGAATCGGACGAGCATGAGCTAATACGAACTATTCACGACTATGAGGTGTCCCTCACAGAATTTCTGGGCTGAGTTTTGCTCTGGAAATCCTGTCTCTAATAGATAGTTTCGCCAGGCTATCCTGCCAATGATTCTGTTCATCAATCTGATCCTTTTGATAACTCCCAGCAGTTCGCATGGTTCAGAATATCAAATAAACCTCAATAGGATGTCTACTATCCCCG
>NW_003215623.1:0-1297 GCF_000006405.1 Perkinsus marinus ATCC 50983 | reverse complement strand
TTCGATTCCATTGTCTATAGTCGCGATGGTCACGTGTGTTCTCTTCGGAGCAGAGTCTACGATGCCCCAAGCCTTCGGTACAGAGATGGCCTCAAGATAATCCTTCTGCACATAATAGAATCGGTCGTTGGGATCGCCGTTCATAGGACCGAGCCCACGGATATGTTCATTCCCACCCACCCTAGCCTTGACATAAACATAGTCGCACGAGAAAAACCAGAATGATGTTACGAGAGGCTTCATTGTGACTCACAATGAGCGAACACGCAACGAACGCGCAACGAACAACTCATTGTAGTGCCTCACAATTTGTGAGGCACTAGAATGAGGACCAATTTCTAGAGTTGAGTCCATACTATACAATACCTGAACCAGTAGTAGTAGTAGTAGTAGTAGTAGTAGTAGTAGTAGTAGCAGTAGTAGTAGTAGTAGTAGTAGTAGTAATAGTAGTAGTAGCTCAGAGTTTCCATACTATCACCAACAAACATGGTCAACCATATGCAATGCATATTACGCATATCCCCCCACCCTGTGACAAGCCCTCCTTGCAATACCACAACACCACAGCATTCTACAGCAGACACAACAACAACAACAACAACAACAACAACAACAACAACAACAACAACGCAGTGATACATCATATAGCGTTTATGAAGGTATCATGAATGACCTCCAAGATGTAGGACGCTACCGTGTCAGGACTGCTCAGGACAAAGGGCTTGGCTCTTTCCTCATCCTTGTTTTCAATATCTCTCTCTATTGCCTTGTAGAAAGGATCCATCTGCGATGCAGTGGTGATGTTTAAGCCCTGGAGCTCCAGGTTGATAGCTGACTGCAATAACGCCACGAGAGCGCCGTAGCATTTACCGAATATGTTGGTACTAGATAATATTTTCATGCAAGGAGCCAGCGAGAAGAGTTTGGCCCTGAAAAAGAAAGAAATAACCTATTCGAAGCCGACACCAATACACTCTACAGGCCTGTCCAAAGCCCAAAGTCTTCACACCAGAAATATACTCTAGTCGAATCGAGTATGCCGATCGAGCACGTATTGATGACACCGTCACTCCTCCGTGTGGGTGCCCGGAGAATACAGGGGTTCCACTCCAACTCATCCGTATAGGGATACCTCTGTTGCCAGAGAGCTTCAACGAAGGGCTGAGGGTGAAGGTATCAGGGAGCGTATCATTCATAGTGCGCAAATTCACATCTTGTGTCCAAAATCGTTCAAAAGCATTTTTGAAAACAACATTCTTCGGTAGTTCGTTGGTGTCAAGTGGACGAACATCAGGCT
>NW_003199357.1:0-1614 GCF_000006405.1 Perkinsus marinus ATCC 50983 | reverse complement strand
GAGGTCTTCGATAGTCGGCGAGGGTGACCAGTCCATCTCCGCAGTTTTTTTTTAATCGTCATCTCATCTTATCAGCTCTCGTTTCGCAATCCACCTTTCGCATCTATCCTATCTCCGGCTGAAGCATAGCAATGTTCTGCGCCGTCGAACTCGGCCAAGTTGGGCTATCCGATTCTCCCATTTTCTTCGTTCCTTAGCATCGGATTTTGTAAGACCGACCGCTCTCATATCCTCATCGATAAGGTCACTCCATAGCTTTGCCGTGCTCGATCTTCTCACTGCTCCGAGATGCGCCGTGGGATCCCACGATAGTAATCTGTTCACTGGAGACGCAGGGTTAGATCGAAGGACATGGCCGTACCAACGCAGGCGACGCATTCTGAGGACTACGGAACAGTCGGGGCACCCTGATCTACTCCAAATTTCCTCGTTAGTAATGTGCGACATGAACGATATTCCGAGAACCCTTCGAATACAATTGTTATAAAACGTGCAATACCTTTCGCATTCTTTTGTCGTCAATGCAAGGCACTCACTGGTGAATAGCAGCACTGAGAAGACCGAAACCTTCAACACAGTGAATTTAGCTCTCAAGGAGATATCGTGGGATTTCCACACTGCCCGTAATCTTGCCATTCTTTGTCCTGCTGCTTTTATGCGCTCCGTAATCTGTTTTTTGTTGTTGTGTGAATCTGAGAATATATCCCCAAGAATCTTCATCTCATTAACGGCTGCGATAGGCGATCCTCCAATATCGGGTTGTTCCAAGTGTTCATTTATTGTCAATCGTTTACACTTCTCGGGGGCTATGACAAGATTCGCGGCTTCTCCGTCTTCTCGCACGTAACTAATGTGTTTCGTATTCCCCATTGCTGTGCTTGATGGAAGGGTCACATCGTCTGCAAAGGACAGCTCATTGAGCATTGTACCCATCTTTTGTCTGCCAATATGTGAGCGAGTTAAGCGTCTGGGTTGCTTGTTAGTGTCCAATAAGCGGAAGCCATGCGGAGAGTTCCTCAGTCTTTCGCTGAGCACTCGATCTAGGCTGCATATGAAGAGTATCGGGCTCCAACAGTCGCCTTGTCTTAAGCCACGGTCGAGGGGAATAATTCGTTCCTTTGAGCTTATCCGGATGCTTGCTTTAGCTGACTCATAACAGTTACGGATGATCCGTACGTATTTCGGATGTACACCAGCCATCCTTAATGATTCATATACATGCGACCTAGATATTCGATCAAATGCCTTGCGGAAGTCTATGCTCGTTAGTGTGAGCGGTAGATCATATAGCTTGCACTTATCTATTAAGAGTTGTATTGCATGTACTATCTCCAGGCCAGACCTTCCGGCCCTAAAGGCCGTCTGTGATGCGTCGACCGAACTGTCCACCTGTAAATATATTCTGGCCATAAAGATCAAGCTGAATATCTTGGTGATGGCGCTCTGGGACAATACTGTACGATAGTTCTCGCAGTCCTTTCTGGATCCGCTTTTGTAAATGGGAGTAACCTTCGAGATGTTCCAATCGTCTGGTAGGCGTTCCGTTTCGAAGCATATCGAGCATACCTTATGCACCCATTTTGCTATTGCTTTCCCACTTTTATACAGCTCTGC
>NW_003216520.1:0-1506 GCF_000006405.1 Perkinsus marinus ATCC 50983 | reverse complement strand
GGCGGCGAACCATGTATACACTCCGAATGGAGCAGTTTCGCTACATATAAACAATTACAGTATAGTTTGGATCAGCCATTCTTCAATATTGCGTATTGCTTGAAAATTTTTCGCGGGTTAATGATCTGCGACGTAACGCCGCCACTTTTTTGGATGTGGTGGCTCGAGGTTGTGAAATATTCCCGTGACCTGCATGGCAAACTATACGGAAGAGCTGCAAGGAGAGCTGCTCCTATACGTGGAATATGGCGTGACTCTCACTGGAAGAGATGAAGTCTACGAGTCCGATCTCTCGATGGAGACTGTCAGAGATGTGGAGCTACGCAACAAGTAGCTAATAGGAAGTGTGCGATGTCGTCTGCGCCGCCGGTTTGTCTAGTGCGTTTTTAAAATGCCGTCTTGGCCCGTTTGCTATTGCTAACGACGACAGTAGCAGACCATATTAGTTTGTTTGTGAAGAGAGCGGCCAGGGAGAGACAGGTAAGTTTTACTTATTTTCTCTGGTTCGCAAACGCTCATACTAACGTGTTCGTGTTCTCACTGTCTTCGGAAGCTCTACATCAACTACTGGTGGAAGAAAGAGGGCAGAGTGGGATGTGAAAGTGGGAAAGTGGGAAAGTGGGCAGAAGGGCAGCTACAAGTAGTGCATTAACAACTCCTGCCAGCCACAATACTTTATCGTTTAACTGCAATGGTCGAATTTTGCATTCTGCGCGGGCGATATTTCTTGACGATGCTGCTGACATATCACGGGGAACTTTAGAACTACAACGTTTTCCGGTCTCTGAACACAATACGAGCCTCTCGCATAGTACGGAGACGACAGAGCTCCTCTAGGAGTAATTTGTTCAGGGCAGTCAGAGAGAATTACTTCAAAGCAGTCGTGCGAGAGGAAATGAATGTAGATGAAGGTCAATTTATTCAAGCGAGTGAATGGTTTCATTTAGTTAATGGGGACCTTCCTGAGTGCCTGAGCGGCGTCCCTGGACAGGAGCTTACAAGGTTCCTGACTAAAGCTCAGGTGTAAATTGCAATGTACTGCTTTGGGGAGGCAGCGCTTGAAATTTCTCGTCTCGAATCAGCGTATTAGATCGAGGATGTGACTCCATTGAGGTCTAAATTTAAGACTATGAAGGGTATATCGACGGGGAGTCTACAACAGAGAGACAAAATTTACCCAGCGTTTGGAATACTGTATTTCAAATATTGTACTCCGCGCTACCGTAGTTGTCAATTCGCCTGGTTTGAACTCAGCGTGATATGACTCTGCTGGTAGTCGTGATGTATAGATTCTTTTGAGGTGACAATATTGACGAATGGAATATAGGAAGTTACTCAGTCGCTGGTCTCTATGGAATCTAAGAATTGATGTTTAGCTGGGCGCTAGATGATTCGGCAAGGGTTCGAATGCCACTATGGCTGGATGGCTGGATGCCACTGTGAGAGAGCTGGATGCCTATGCGAGACGGCTGGATGCCAATCTGAGATAGCTGGATGCCAATGTGA
>NW_003204118.1:0-1154 GCF_000006405.1 Perkinsus marinus ATCC 50983 | reverse complement strand
TGTTTGGTGATCTGGAGCCGAGCCATAGACCCTCAGCAGTGTCTCAACTATATCATGTACATTAATCGGGTTGCAATTCCGGAATCAAGTATCACTTGTAGAGTATCGGTAATTATATTTGATAGTCTGAAGCCGAGTCATAGACCCTCAGCAGTGTCCCAACTATATCATATACACTAATCGGGTTGCAATTCCGGAATCAAGTATCACTTGTAGAGTATCAGTAATTGTGCTTGGTGATCTGGAGCCGAGCCATCGACCCTTCGCAGTGTCTCAACTATATCATATACACTAATCGGGTTGCAATTCCGGAATCAAGTATCCCTTGTAGAGTATCGGTAATTGTGTTTGGTGATCTGGAGCCGAGTCATAGACCCTCAGCAGTGTCTCAACTTCATCATATACACTAGTCGGGTTGCAATTCCGGAATCAAGCATCACTGCTAGAGTATCGGTAATTGTATTTGATAGTCTGAAGCCGAGTCATAGACCCTCAGCAGTGTCTCAACTATATCATATACACTAAACGGGTTGCCATTTCGGAATATAGTATCACTTGTAGAGCATCGGTAATTGTATTTGATAGTCTGAAGCCGAGTCATAGACCCTCAGCAGTGTCTCAACTATATCATATACACTCATCGGGTTGCACTTCCGGAGTCAAGTATCACTTGTAGAGTATCGGTACTTGTGTTTGGTGATCTGGAGCCGAGTCATAGACCCTCAGCAGTGTCTCAACTATATCATATACACTAAACGGGTTGCCATTCCGGAATCAAGTATCACTTGTAGAGTATCGGTAATTGTATTTGATAGTCTGAAGCCGAGTCATAGACCCTCAGCAGTGTCTCAACTATATCATATACATTAAACGGGTTGCCATTCCGGAATCAAGTATCACTTGTCGAGTATCGGTAATTGTATTTGATAGTCTGAAGCCGATCATAGACCCTCAGCAGTGTCTCAACTATATCATATACACTAATCGGGTTGCACTTCCGGAATCAAGCATCACTAGTCGAGTATCGGTAATTGTGTTTGGTGATCTGAAGCCGAGTCATAGGCCCTCAGCAGTGTCTCAACTATATCATATACACTAAACGGGTTGCCATTCCAGAATCAAGTATCACTTGTAGAGTATCGGTAATTGTGTTT
>NW_003201135.1:0-934 GCF_000006405.1 Perkinsus marinus ATCC 50983 | reverse complement strand
ATGTTGCTGCTAGAATATGCCTGAGGTTGTCAGTGATGATCTTGAGCTTCTCTTGTGGTACACAGATGTTGATTCGACCGTCAACAATCTCCACCTCGTAGCCCACAAATTTAGCTCTGTTCCCTAGTTGGAGTTTCCGATAGGAAAAACCAAAACCTAGACAAGCCCAAAAGACAAGAACCAGAGTTAGTCCTTCCAACTCATGTTGTTGTACTATGGCATAAAACATGTCGTCAACATAGAGTAGCCCGAACATAAACCAGAACAGCAGTGCCGAGACCAACAATAACATTCTATGAACCGCTCCAGCGGCGCGGGAGAAATTGTAAGGGCTGCTCCGATGGCCAAAAGGGAGGCAACGGTGTCTGTAAGTGACACCAGCGCCCTGACATTGAGTTCGCAGGCTTCCTGCTGACGCACGCCAAGTAGGCGGAACGCACTTTTTATATCAACAACAGCGAATACTACGTCCACAGCATGGTCTTTCTCAATGCGTTGGCCTAACAAGGTGAGAAGATCCTGGAGGCAAGGAAGTTGAAGTGTTTGGTCTAAATGTGCATGCTCGTTGCGGTGAGACCGGAGGTAGTCTTCGATGAGCCTGTAATGTTCTGGTTTTTGCAGTGATGTGTCCTTTGGACAGTCCCCCTTGGGAATAAGAGCTACTGGGGTAATCACAGCGGTTGCCGCCACAGTTGGCTCAAGGATCTCCATTCGACCCATTGCTACCTCATTGTTGAGGATCGTTGAGAGTTTCTCAGGATGCGCTTTGGCCGATTTGTAATTTTCAAAGACACGACGACAATCAATCGGAGTGTGCTTTTTGGCCTTTGGCCAGAGCGCCGAGGGGGGAACGGGAACGTGGTGACCTAATGCAAACCCTTCTGCAATCTCGTGTCCAAGGATATCCCCCTCATTCGAGTAACCACAAGCTCGG
>NW_003211787.1:0-1032 GCF_000006405.1 Perkinsus marinus ATCC 50983 | reverse complement strand
AGGACCGCACTTGCTTCCCACCATAGAAACTTCATAATTGCTCTGTCCGCCGCGTTTGACACGTTTAACTATAAGATGGAATAGGCCAGCGCTGGCATCACAACTCTGCACAGTGTCACCAGGTGTACCGGGAACCTAACGAGCAGGTTGGAAGCGGGGGAATCTCTCATATTGGATCTTTGATGATGAGGGAGAAAGCCTCACCATGCGGCTCCACTTCTTGCTCACACTCGTCCTGGACGAGCTCGATGATGAACTTGAACTGGCGACTCCGGCTTCGGGGCCCGCATTTGATTCTTCACTTTGTACTTCCTTTTTCGACCCACAACCTTCAAAGCTGAGACAAACGAATGTGACCCAAGCACTGTTAGTATTGACTCACATTAAGAGACTGAGCGAAGCGATGCAAAGGAGCAATAGCAGAGATAGACTCGGTAGCCGAAACATGACAGGAAAATTCCCTATTGTCAACAGGGTTGAGCCAGGCTTGGACAAATGCAGAACGAAACAACTTGTTGTAATTCACAACATTCACACAGTAGACACAACAATGTTCGAGGACGCAACTTGTGTCCTGTGGATAAACTTGGTGTCTTTTTATCTACTCCTCAGCGGCAGGTGATGCTTCACCAAGCCAGGCAGGGTCCGTGCACAAGGTTTTCAGACGACTGGGATTTTCTGCTGTTACCCCGAACTTCTCCCATACCGCCTTGCAGTCAACATCTTCACCTTGTAAATCCTTAGCCAAATCGTCAACAATCTCCTTCTTCGCGCCGCTGAGCAGTGTCAAGTAGAGCATGGGAATGAACCGTTCGGAACAAACTGACTTACGTCTTGTCGCCGCACTTATCGCCCACCAGCTTCACCTTCCATTGGGTCTCACCAGACTTTAGAGTGCGTTGAACAGAAAGTTTATACGTATGATCGGTTGAGGAGGCGCGACAGATCTTGAACTTGCCACCGTCTTTCACTTCCTCTGGGGCCTGAGTCCAACGCTTCGTGGTGAAACCATGAAGACCGCTGACGAGTTCA
>NW_003209224.1:0-1068 GCF_000006405.1 Perkinsus marinus ATCC 50983 | reverse complement strand
AGAATCCCGTGAGTCGTCGCCGTTTGTCACGTACGGTCTGCGTTCTAACGAGTCGCGTTCCTGGGGATGGGAGCGTTAACGGGTGGTAAAATTTCATCCAAAGCAAAAATATATACTCGAGACCGATAGCACAAAAGTACCGTGAGGGAAAGGTGAAAAGAACTTTGAGAAGAGGGTTAAATAGTGCCTGAAATCGTTGAGAAGGAAGCGGATGCCGCCGTTGCATATGCTGATTGTAGGATTGCTGCTCGCTCCTGTCTTCTGCTACTCATTCACAGACCTGGTCGTGTTGAGCAGTTGTTTGGCAGATGTTAGTGGTGTTTCCTACTTTCAGTCGTCAGCATCACTGGCTGAGTGGAAATAATCCTTGGATGCTAATTGGTTCGCTATCTGTGAATTGGTTGCTTCCTTGCGATACTCACTACTCGGTCAGTGAGGAAGTGCGTTTGCTGGTCAACGAGCTTTCTAACTGTCATTACCCTGCGCTTTTCGATTCGTCGAGTGGCCAGGATGTGGCTTTGAGATTGTTCGCACTTAGTAATCGCGATGCTGGCTTCCAACGGTTGCCTCCGGCCCGTCTTGAAACACGGACCAAGGAGTCTAACGTATGTGCGAGTGTGTGAGTGGCAAACTTATACGCGTAATGAAAGTGAGGCCGTATGGCCATGTTGGGGTCACCAACAACCGACCTTGATCTTCGGTGAAAGGTTTGAGTATGAGCATATCCGTTAGGACCCGAAAGATGGTGAACTATGCCTGAGCAGGGTGAAGCCAGGGGAAACTCTGGTGGAGGCTCGTAGCGATACTGACGTGCAAATCGTTCGTCAGACTTGGGTATAGGGGCGAAAGACTAATCGAACCATCTAGTAGCTGGTTCCCTCCGAAGTTTCCCTCAGGATAGCTAGAGTCTTTATCAGTTTTGTCAGGTAAAGCGAATGATTAGAGGTTCCGGGGAAGTAACTTCCTCGACCTATTCTCAAACTTTAAATGGGCAAGATCCAGTAGTTACTTAATTGAACTATTGGGGTCAATGAGACGACTCTAAGTGGGCCATTTTGGTAAGCAGAA
>NW_003208365.1:0-966 GCF_000006405.1 Perkinsus marinus ATCC 50983 | reverse complement strand
CACTCCGAACTCATTTCAGGGAGATTAATCGCAACAACTGTCACCGTGAGATAATCCTTTGCGGATTGCTATTCCGATAATCACTCACACCATGTTGTGAGGCATTCATGTTAATGACGCTGAAAGAGATGAGTGTCCGATGTTTGAGCAGTATCATGTTCTAGAGAGCGAATGATAATCTAACAACGCGAAGAATGCACGACAAAAACATGTACACGTACATTGAGTGGCGTGGGCGAATTGACTGAATCATTGACTGAATCAATGACAACCATTCACGTGATGATCGTCTACCACCGACAACACTAACGCCACTGCCTCGACAGCGCACAACCCGTACCTTCGGAGACACATATCTTCTCCGTTTATACACTTCATCATCACATTTTCATGCAACTGCATGTAAAATGTCCAAAAAAAAATATTTTTGTCATCTCTACTGTGTTGGGTTGCGTTGCATTGGACGTTAGAATAGTAATGATATGGGCAGATTATCTCCCGGAGATATGTCTCTGATTTTTTTCTCAGTAATTGTCCCTCCCGCTACGTCACAATGATTCCAACAGTCGTGGTATTCGCGGTAACTCTGCTTTTTTGGGAATCTGTATTACGTCGTCCACTGGACACGTTGTCAGCTGCGAAGCGCGAGCCGTCGCCTGAAGGCCGCCTAAACGTCTGTACGTCTAGGGTTTGGGCTCGACCATTCGGAAATTGAATCGGCTAATATGATGCATTAATGTGAATCCAAGCGCCAAGTTAATGATTTTGCTTCCTGTGTGTGGATTCCTCTTCCCCGGAGATAGCGGCCTTATCTGCCGAGTTGTACTATGTATAGTATAGTACTTAGTCGTGGAAGGTCTATGTAGAATATTTTCCTATTCTCATTGTATCGTACAAAATAAGTTGTTATAGGATCTACATACAAGATGGCGCAAAGAAAAGGGCCCAGACCTCATAATTTCGCGG
>NW_003213768.1:0-1324 GCF_000006405.1 Perkinsus marinus ATCC 50983 | reverse complement strand
ACATGGTCCCAGGGGAAAGTTAAAGAGATCAACGACATGTAGATCCTTGCCATCATAATGTAGATGAGCGAGAGCTGAGGCCTCCAGGGGGGCATCTATTTTGGCAATCAGATCCCGCAGCTTGCTCGTATCGGAGACGGTCGCATCCTGTGTCGACTCATCGTAAGAATAGGGCACTCCCGCTCTTCTTCGAACCACCAGTGGGAGTCCACGAGGCCGCAATGTCGAAGGCGGTAACGCTTTTTATATTGATCTGGACGAATCCTTCACCCTTCGTGGGAATAACCGGAGAACCACAATATTTACCAGACGGTTTAGAGTTGAGGATGGCGTTAACGGCGATAGCGATGGTGAAACCGACGAGAATGCGCATTGAGGCGTTGAAATTCATAGACTGTGATACGGATATTATTGTACTTGAGAAGAGTAACACAACAGGCAACATCAATCATTGATGAGCCATCAATGGATACTACAGTACTGCGTATTCATACATATAGTAACTACCAATTCAGAAGCACAGCAGCAATCCAAACTCTGAGATATCAAAAACTTCGTAATGTCGACCTTGTCGGGTTCACAAGCGTTAAGCGTTACACTTATTGCGTAGAGGGGAAATCCAAGGTATTTCGCTGCGTGAAACAACTGTGTGTGCGTGAGGAACAGGCTATGTCGGGCAGCGTTTTTATCACAAACCAGGCGTGAAAGGCCAAAATTTAGCGAACTAGCACAAACTTCTTACAAGAAGAAACAGTTGAACATTGCATGCATTGTATGAATTAGACCGCGATGGATTATCATATTCTGTTTGCATTATACACCATAGCACGATGATGGCGTCATATGATATGACTCGTATCGTTGCGTTAGCATTCCAACCTAGTAGTAATTGTTGAGTGCAGTATCTCCCGCGCCGCAATCTTCTCACCACGTCACCGTTGTCTCACTGTGGTGCAGTAACACCGGTGCTGGGTGCCTGGGAGATGTTTCTCGCCTGTTCATCTCCCTAGGGGGGCCGCCGGATAGGAGAGTCTCCTCTCCGGCTGATCAAATTAGCCTGGTTCGATCCTGATTCACTCAGTACAGTTCTTCTAGCGATTTCACGTGAGATCGTGAATGGGAACCGGGGGGCTATTGCGAAGCCAATGGCTAAAAGCCATGACGAACTACGGCTCTCAGTCTACAATATGTATCCGAGTCGAACTGTCACGTCTTGGTAGTCAGATTAACTGATCTTAACATAGGGAAGACGAGCGATGCTGAGAGCGATCAAGCACTCACGAGCAAGAGGCATTACGTGATAAGCTAAAGGGGATGATTGTCC
>NW_003213256.1:0-1228 GCF_000006405.1 Perkinsus marinus ATCC 50983 | reverse complement strand
TAATCAGGGCTTGTCCGATGCATAGCCTGTGGTGTAGAGCAGAGGTCCTTGTGCGACAGATTCTTTAATATTTTGATATTCTGAAATTTTTGTGATCGCGCGATGCGAGTCGCATCATGCGACTTTGTGTATATTAGAAAGATTTCATCACAACGTCTCTTTCTTAAAGCTCAGTCACACAACATAGGATTATCCTCCAGTTCGATCGGAGTCAGGTGCCGGTCGCGGACTCCACAATCCCAGATTATCATGAGAAAAGAGGTTATTTTTCTATGAAGCTGTCCACACGTGAAGACCTGGCAGTGCGGCACTGCCAGTGTCGACTGGCACGCTCGCTGATATCACCTTAACACAACTCTGACTCATCCGAATCAATTCAGTTAATCACCACCTTAACGAGTTCTCGCGGATTATGCGGCAGCTATATTTTCACTCACAGAGAATTGTTGAGCGGCTCGGGATTACATCGGACACTTCGAGATTGCTATCGTATATAATCAATTCCAAGACAATAAGCACGGTGCGACACAAGTTGTGTCACACAACGCAGTAACTCCGTGCTTGCACACGTGCCAGAAGATATTCGACGCAACCCATGTCGCTCGCCCAAAACCGACCAAAGTAGCTCATCATTAAGATCTTCAATCAATAAACGCTGGTCGCGACCTCGGAGACTTGGTTGCGTTCAGTCGGGTACATCACGCTGTTGCAGGCAGTTATGCAGGTACAAATCCTAAGTCCGGGACAATTGATCAGAACTTGTGCGCTCAGCGGTTTATGGGCGAGCGAAGACCCTCCGTGAGGATTGCACCACTTCGGTGAAAAAGTGAATTCACTCTCCACTATATCACCTTAGGGTTTTCGAATATCCCCCAAGAGGGAGTTATTCTCCTCCTGGGGGATATTCGATCCAAGTAGACCTGCTGCCAGAAAAATGAGAGAATCGGCCTCAATCGGGAAATTTCAGTTGCCCATTAGTGATCAATTCACATACGGTATGCCCCATCAGATACACTATTTTAAACCTCTTTAGAAAACCTCGTTAGCTAGCACGTGGAAGAAAGTTTTCCAATGACGAATGTTCGCGGTCCGCGAATCGCGAATCTATCCCCCAAAGGTTATCTTAGTGAGGGGGAAAGGAGGCGGTTTTCGCGAGCCTTCGGCTCGAACGAAAACCGCAATATGAGGTTCAATCTAACCGCACAAGTGTGGGATCCGTTACGGGAAT
>NW_003202798.1:0-1545 GCF_000006405.1 Perkinsus marinus ATCC 50983 | reverse complement strand
AACGACAGACCCCTTTACCACGAGATATCACATTCCCAATACGAGGACGACAATCGTGACGATAAAAGACACTACCTGTAGGCAACCTCCCTGTCGGTGATGCCGGCTCATGCTGCATATCTTCTTGACAACAGAGTCAACCTAAAGATACCCTCCCACCATTATCCTCACTAAAACTCGACAATCACCTTCTCATAGCAGACCACACGAAACACATGCTTGTGGTTACTCATGGACCGAGTCGCACCCCTACCACTGACCGAGAAGGAGCTGCATATAAATAACGAGTAGCCACTGCTGCCCCCCTGTGAACTCGATGAGGCTAGTAATAGGCTGAAATAGCCTCCAAGGGCGGCACATCCGATTCATCATATTCATCATGCACTTCCTTCATCAGAGTATCCCCTTCCACATCCCTAACGATCCTCAGAGATACACTTTTGCTCAACGGCAAAAACTTCGCTCCGCTTGATTCTTTTTCGTCGCTCCCTCTCACACGAGACGATGTAGTAGTCTAAAGATGAGACTTCCGACCACTTGCTTTCCAACCTGATTCCTTAACGAACGATTGCTCACCTGCTTCGGTTTCTCCTCTTTTTCTTTCACCCTTAGCATCTCTGATTGATCAGCACGGGGCATTTCTATTCTAAACAATACAATATGTCACTTGACGGGATCGAACGTACAACCTCTCCCTACGGAGTATGCCATACTAACCCGTTGACGTATCCTCACCTTAGAGCACCCGTCGTGCTGCTTCGCTTCACTGTAGACGCATGGACCACGACCTCACACGGCGTTCGCAACTGCGTCAGCTTCTCCTTGGTAACACACCTGCCGTGAGCAGCTAGAAGTTGACAAAGTTGCGGTATGCACGCGTGCATAAGAGATACCTAACATAATTAGGTTGGATGTCCACATCGATGAAGCTGGTGTCCATGAAAGCCGGTATGTCTATCTCCATCACCACCATACCAGGAGTACCAAACTCATCAATATGGAAGTTATACTTCCCTTCATTACACTGACGTATCTAAACCCAAAGGTCCCCGGATCGATCCCTAGCCAGAACATTTCTCATTTAGATGAAGAAAATGTGCAAATGAAGCACCAGATCGAACACTCGATTCCACGCCCTACTTCCTCATAGACATGCACACAATATATGGCACTATCACTTCGAATACGGCAACCCATGGAAAATGCCCTTAACGACGCCACTACGCTTGTAACGAGAGCGTGGCTTTTCCCTCACACTACGATCCTCGATACCACAATTCTAGGCTACCCTCACTTCCCCACCTCCCCTCGCTGATTCATCGCCTCCGGGACCTTCCGAGGTGGTTTCGCTTCCAAACCTATTATTAGTAAATTCTCAACAGCGGAGCGATGCGGCCATTATCCGATGATGATGATCACCTAGCCTCTTCCTTTCCCTCCTCTCCTTCTCCTCCTTAGCGGCACCCTGTTCCCTATACATCTCCAGTCGGGACTCCTTGGTATAGGCATCTACCATGGTATCTTCCTTCCCCCCTATCTACGCCG
>NW_003210630.1:0-1388 GCF_000006405.1 Perkinsus marinus ATCC 50983 | reverse complement strand
AGAACGTGAGTTCGCTCCGGGCTAGTGTTGGAGTAGGAATATATGTAATCGCTTTCTCAGCTGAGCTCAGAAGAGTTTCCTATACAGTGTTGGAGTAGGAATATATGTTCGCTTTCCTCAACTGCTGAGCTCAGGAGTTTATATACAAGTGTACGAAAACCAGCAAGAATTCCCTCAAAACTTCCATACTGTCACCAACACATGTAGTTGATCATATGCATATTTTCCCACGCTGCCACGAGCGGTTTGTTTTCGACTATCATAAATTTATATAATAGTCCGTGATGGTAAAATGATACGGCCCTTATACAGATAAGTGTTTATTATCAATTTTCATGGTATCGAATGATACTAGTAGATTCATCGAAAATTAGAGCTTCACCCTATTGATATGAAAAGCACTAGTGAAAAATATATTTCAAGACTACTGCATATCACCGCGAATTTCGCGTTTTTCATGGGGTGAAACTACGTTAAAATCCCCAGAAAAATGGCTGGTGAAATGTGTGTGTCTCTCAGACCGTAATCGGCATCATTCGAACGGTTATACCCGATAAGAACATCGACGAAGATTTAGACCATCTAATCAGAGAGAAAATGTAAATGATCAATTCCCTTTCGGAAGGAATCGCATTTTTTCTCTTTGCAGTCCCAAAGCCGATAAAAAAGGCGAAATAGGTTACGTTGAATTGGTAAGTGTGAAGAGGTCTAAAGACTATCATATGAAAGGAAAATACTATCCTAATATTATTCAATTCATTAACAGTGTGAACCAAACCGTTATGTAAAGTGATATTTTCAACTTTGAGTGTTCGAGTAATATCAACATGATAACAATGTGAATCCATTGACGCCAACGTTTTAGAAACGTTTTCTAGTCTATAGTCGTACTAGTCTCAAATTGAAGAAAACCTAGATATGCATAATGGTTTGGTTCGCAGTGTATATTGGAGTTTCACCCGTGATATGAGAAACACTAGTGAAAAACATATTCCGCGACTATTGCAAGACGCAAATACCGCGTTTTTCACGGAGTTTTACGCCATTTCACGTAAGACGGGTGAAACTCCAATATTACTATCATAAATCACAAGGTTATCAAAACTGTTAGATATGATCAGTATGAACTTTTCTCATTATCAACTTTCAGGTTGAAGTGCTGGAAGACTGGCGTAGGAAGGGTGTTGCCACAGCTCTCATCAACCATACATTCAAATATGTGAGTGTCAGTATTGGAGTAGGAATATATGTAATCGCTTTCCTCAGCTGCTGAGCTCATGAGTTTCTTATACAGTGTTGAAATAGGAATATATATAATGGCTTTCCTCAACTACTGAGCTCAGGAGTTTCCTATACAGCGTTGGAGTAGGAATATATGTAATCGCTTC
>NW_003213317.1:0-1261 GCF_000006405.1 Perkinsus marinus ATCC 50983 | reverse complement strand
CTCTATTCTGATGATGATATCATCATGTCTGATGCATACAGGCTCGCTGCTTCCATGCGGTAGGAGCTCTCAGCATGATTATTCTTGTGAGTTTCAATGTTATGAGTTGTTGTCGAGTTGAGTCAAGCCGATACGATTGGTGATTCTCCGTGTGTATTGACGACAACATGAAATTGAGCTGTACTTGTGTAGTACTACTTTTTCAAAGGGCTACTGCTCGTCGTAGATGTCCGACAACAGCAGCCTCATCATCGAGAGGCGGCTGCTTCATAAGCAAACACCATCCAAGGTTGGTGACACTACTACTAAGGAGGATGATAATGCTACATCAATGGGCGCTCAAACCGAGGGAATCATGACCCGCGGGAAGGCCGCTGCTCTGGCGGCAGCAGCAACAACAACAACAGCAGACGTAGGGAGTTCCCTGAGGAGTGGTATGGACAAGGATGATACTACTCCAGTGGAGGATGCTAATGGACCTGCAACTGCCGATAGCGAGAATGCTGTAATACCCAGCGTTAAAGAGCAGCAACCTATTGAAGGTAGTAACGGCGATCTGGGTTGGCCCATCATGGCATTCAGGAGGACCAGTTGTGGGTGGCGCGGCAGCTACTCTATTGCAACAGGGGAGTAGTAGAAAGGATGCTGATGAGGCGCATGATACTGCAAAAGCTCTTGGCTTGGATCCGAACCTATCTGGTAGTACTGTCTGGGAACTGATATTGTTCGTGTCGTATAATATCGTCTCACTGTATTCAGCTACCTTGTTGCCTGCCTCGGCTCAACCTTTTCTTTCGGACATCCCTGTGGAGAAGCCTAGTGCATCTGAGATTAGACGGAACCTTACTCCTAGAGAGGCACGGCAATTAGCAGAGCTACAATACCATGAGCAGCTACGGGCATATCAGAGATGGGTAGCAGCTGTGGCTGATGCTATGAGGGATAGGGCTACTGCAACTGCAGCAGCAATGGAAGAAGGAGAACATCATGAACAAGGGGTGGATGAAGGGGATAATGGTAGTATAGATGGAAAGGAACATGTAGAGGTAGTATGGTCGTGGTCACGGGTGGGCCTGATGATAATATCAGGCAACTGAAGTGGGTAATAAGAGGAGACCTTCATCACATGGGGTAGCTGGTCATCATGATCATGTATCCTCACCAGTGAGGAAGGTTCCAAAGACTAGTCCAGCGACTAATTCACGGGAGGTGAGAGTAATACTTGTAACGCGGTCAGTTGTAAGGGTGGCATCTTCTTAGG
>NW_003202663.1:0-1260 GCF_000006405.1 Perkinsus marinus ATCC 50983 | reverse complement strand
GGCGACTATGGTTATTTTCTCGTTAATGCTATCATTTCCCGTGACGAACCACAGCAATCTGTGTCGTTCGCTCCGCTGCAGACTACTTACAAGCCACACTACTTCAAGTCATCGGCTCTGTATCCTGGTAACGCTGATATGGGTGGCGCTAGGATTGAAATGACCCCGACGGAACATGCTGCATTTTTTCGGTTTTCTTTTCCACCCAAGGTCAACTCAACGGTGCTTGTGAGACTATTTGACTATAGCTCATCGACACCAGTCGTCCTCGACAAGGAGGGTCGTTTTTCTACTCAAACCAGTGTTAACAACGGTGGTGTATTGCCTGGGTTCGCCATGTTTATCAATGGGGCAATTGACCCACCACCTGCACGCATGCGCAACGTAGATGGTTCAATCATGCTGGAGTATGATGCTGCGGAAAATAATAAAAGACTTTCGGTACACCTCCGTATCGCTACTTCTTTTATCTCTAATGAACAAGCTCAAGTAAATTTGGCGAGGGAGTTACCTTGGTGTAAGAACTTTGATACTTTCGTGAAGGAAGGTGAAGACGTATGGCAAACACGCCTAAGTCTGGTTACCTATGATACAGTACAGCGAAACAGTAACTTTTTGAGAACTTTTTATACCAATTCCTATCGAACTATGCTGTTCCCGAGACTCCTTGGTGAATATGATCAGAATAATCAACTCGTGCACTACAGTGTTTATACTGGGAAAGTCGTTCCCGGCGAGTTGGCGACTGACAGTGGCTTTTGGGATGCTTACAGGACGGTTTACCTCTGGTTAAGTGTTGCCGCTCCGGACATTCTAGATCGCCTTCTAGAAGGGTGGGTGAATGCCTATAAGGAAGCTGGATGGTTACCGACGTGGGCGTCACCTGGCCAGAGGGGCTCTATGGTTGGCACTATGGGGGATGTGGTGAGGAATTATTCACCTTTAATGTTGTATTCATTAATCATTTCAGGTTTTTGGTTGGGCGATAATTGCCAACAAGACGCCGCATTTGGCTGATGATATGTACGCGGCCATCCGGAAAGACGCTTTTGTGGAACGTCCTAAGAACTCGCAGTTTGGAAGAGAAGGACTTGGCGCGTACTCCGACCGAGGGTGAGTTGTAGTTCTCTCATTGATGATGGATAGATGATGATGAAATGATTTCAGATACATTCCGGTTAAATCAAGTGTGTCCGAAGTCGTATCGAGAGGCCTCAATTTCGCCGAGGCCGACTCTGTGATTGCAGCAGCAGCGTCCAA
>NW_003213058.1:0-1200 GCF_000006405.1 Perkinsus marinus ATCC 50983 | reverse complement strand
ATTCTTCAGAAGGCCACTTATCTGAGACGGCTCCCAGCTTTCTTCGTAAACTCCTGATGTTTGGCAAATGAGTGCTGTTGGGGATATTGGCCTTCTTGTTGACATTGTTGCGTCGATAGTCTTCGATTATTCTCACGCCATCTGCGAAAGTCTCTCCTTTCGGAATGGCCGCTCGTCGAACGAAGTCTCTCCCATCTTCGGTGGCCTCCTCTGGGCTTAACTCCCGTATAAACCCTCGCTGGATTTTGTCTTCTATGAGCGCCTCTACCGGGTCAAAGACTTCGGGGAGATCCATCGACCCATAGTTGCGATGCTCCTTTAAGATGGGGTAGAGGTCGTATTCGCGTGGTTCGTAACGTGGATAGAGCGGACAGAAAGGAATATCTTTGCTGAGGCCTATTGGGACTCCGTCAGATGCCGTTTTCTCGAATTCCCTGTCCGGACACCCCAAAGCGCGGATCATGGCGCCGAGCAGGGCCGTATGGATTTGGTTGCCTCCGCTTTTCGCTGGGATTGGCACGTTGAGAGCGGACGATATTTTCTCTCGTGAGCTCCGTGTTGCTTCCGCGCTAGCAGTCTCTAGCTGGGAGATTTGCTCTGTTGTTGGGATACCCTGAACTTGTTGGAATACTTCCACGAAGCCACTGCTGCGCGCCTCCTCCCAGATGATGTTCCCTATCAGCTTGCCAAAGTAGCGTTGCTCTTCAGTAAGAGGTGCTTCGGTTTCAACCGTATCGTTGAACCCTCCATCTTTGACACCTTGATCCCCTTCCTTGGTGGATCCCATTAGCTGTTCCGCCATTCGCCGACAGTATATGACATGGTCCTCGAAGGCTGTGGTGTCGACATGTTCTTGACCCACTTGTGTACTAGTAGGAGTGATCTTCGGCGTGGGTGTCGGGCTCTGCTGGAGTGGTTCTTCGCGGGCTTGCGAGTCTGACAGAGAGGCACGTTTTTTTTGAGTTTGCCACAACTTTATTTGTTCCATGCCCCCGACTAACAAGCGCAAGAAGCTTAGAGCCACACGCTACTCTCTAATCGCTAACTATGCGGATCAAGTGAGAGAAAAAGCACAGCACGAAGATTAGTGCAGGAAAGTTCGAGCGCGACTGCCCGATAAGGCGGCAAAGGAGGGAAACCATCAGCAGCGATGAGAACCCATGCCAGTGCTTCTTCGACGTACTTTGATGATCCTCGGAC
>NW_003213841.1:0-1107 GCF_000006405.1 Perkinsus marinus ATCC 50983 | reverse complement strand
TATATAGTATTGGATGGGCGGTAACTACGAGTCATCACTACGTGGCATACTAGTGACAGGAGAGAACACGGCCGTGCACTCGCACATGGATACTCCAAACCTGCTCGGGGATTGCGTTGTTATCCGGGAATAGTATGAAGATAGATTGTGTCATTGGAGATGAAGGAAGTCTCCTCTCCCGAAACGAGAGCTCATGTCGTGCATTTGGTCACTCGACTGGCGATGGTTATAATTCTGTCGATATCGCCAACATTTCAGGGATGTGGACCGAAGGAGGTAGCGACCAACCTTGGTTTCCCCCTACCCACGGCAGAGTAATCGTCAGTGAAGTTCTCTGCTTCAGTGCTTGGTGAGGAGTCTGATGGACCCTGGAAATGCAATCAAGGTGTACTATGAGTACGACGATGCATATCCACGGATCAACGTCTTGGACACAAGATGCGCCGCCAGAGGAACGTATATACAACGGCCGGCTCAGACCTGCAATGACTGTGTCGAATTTTAGAGTGTGGAGGAATGCCCTCCCTATACGGACGATTGGAAATTTCACAACATCATGCAAAGAGGCGGCTGAAGTAGTCCGGCCGACACTCGAAGTGATGATAAATATGGCGTGCTTTGACCCGATACCGAAAGACAAACGGACATGGGTATAAACTGTTGGGACACAGAAACCAGTGATATCGGTGGTCATATTCAGCCAATGTGTGTACTTGACACGCCAAGCCATCGAGTTGTATTCAAGTTCCGGGACGAAGAACGACTAGACGTGACACGTGTCTACTGTTTCGCATCTCCTGGAGGATGGAGCGGCTATGTGCTGTAGGGACAGACCGAGCGTATGGAATATTCAATCCGAAATTTGCGATGGTTTCAAGGTGGATGGGCACCGAGAATGTTACTTTGAGCGGCGCGTCACACGAGGATGAATGCAACGAAGTTATATGTGATAATGCAGACGACTTGACTGTGGTGGGGTCGAGAATCTGTCGCTCCGTCGAGAGCTAAACTGATCACAGTACCGTGAGTCACGACCGTGAGTTAGGCATGCCCAACATACATGGATGCTGTGATCTCACTCCTGTTAGGAGAACGTTCGAAGTATCA
>NW_003212965.1:0-3331 GCF_000006405.1 Perkinsus marinus ATCC 50983 | reverse complement strand
CTCAGGGCTGGACAGGTTAGTCGGTCGATGGAATGGAAAATACTCGGTGAAAACTTCGAAAAATTACAAGAAAATATTCCCGAATTATGGGTGAGGAATCTGAATTTGAAATCAACGATCGGCAACAGATGCGATCAATGAGTGTTTTTTTGTGTTTTTATGCAGAAAAAAATTTTCCATTTTCCCAATAATTTCTAAACCGTAACATAAAATTTGTACAAGGTGAATTCGAACATCTCGGCCGTAGGTGACATCAGTAGAGAAGTCATCAGCCGAATGGAGTCGTTTCAAAGCTTCCAGTGAGCTCGATGGTCTCTTCGAGAAGGACCGACGAGACGGGTACCTTCATAAAAGGGCCTTCCTTGAGGCCGCTGATACCCGGGAGTAGCGTGGTGACTTGTGGGAAGGAGTTGTTATTCACTTTTTAGATATGACAAGAGGAAAGAGGCGGAGAAGAAGGCGCGTCAAACAGCGCAGCCGAAAGTTTGATCTTTTTATCGGGCCTGGGTGGTTGAGTTTAGTAGTTGGTTGAATATGCTATCGGTGGGAATCGAACCTTGGACATTACCCTCACTTCAAAGATCAGTGTGATATTGATAACGCTGATTCTTAGAGATGGGAGAAGTACAACGAATGGGAATTTAACGCCACGACGTACGGATGAAAGCAGTAGGTGTGGCACGGTGGAACGACTTGAACAAGACACTTATTCGGAACCAGTTTGGGCACCTCCCGCGCTGCTTAGCATAGGCCCACATTTTACACTAATTCGACACCTTAAGGATATATGGTATCGAAGGAGAACTCATCAATGTTCACTCCTTTGCTGAGTGCGCAGGACCCGGCATTCGCATGTTTCTCAAGGAGAAACTAAGCCGAAACGTGGATGTTGTATCTTCTGTTAGTCTGTGTCTTGACAACTACGGAAAATCTGATTGTGAATTCACTCACAGGTGGTTGGAAGTATTAATAACAACACGAAGAGCCCAAGTGTTGAAACCGACTTAGGAATTAACAATCATGGGGGGTTGTGCTTTTCAAAAGGAGCGCAATGTTGTCTTCAGAGAATCGAAACTGGAAGGACTTTCCTCCGCTTAGAATCAAGCATTCGCCGGCCTTGACCACCCTAGGGTCGATACCGTTGTTCGAAACCTGACACTCACATATTCCACAAAAACGAGACCGATGGTTACTTCAATTCCACCACGAAAAACGTAGAGGAAGGCCTCGTTCTTCTCGATGAACTCATCGTATTTCGTCTCCCCCGTGCCTGACGACGGAATTCACCAGGAGCTTTCGAGAGCTTCACTTTTCACCGGCGCCAATAACGACGACCGTAAAGCCTTTCTCTGGGTGGTCGTCTCCGAAGAGGCTCAGTCGCGAGTCGGGTTTTGAAAGGTCTTGTTCGTGCGCTTGCAACCAATCTTTCAGGGAGAACGGACTATGATTTGAAATCAAGCTTTTTCTATGCTGATGGTGGTTACCGCGGAACGCTCGTCTGACAGTCCTGGCGTAGTGGAGGATTTGCTACCACCGACCCAACCGTCGGTCGGCCTGTTGCAAATGCTTCAGAGGCTTTGAATTCCTGCTAGGACTCATCATACGCTTGCTCAAGAAGGCCTACCTCAACCACTGGTACCAAATCTCGACCGAGATCGTCACAATAGAAGTACCTGAGCTCGGAAGTCTGCTCAGTAGATCATCATAGACCTACTTCTCCCACAGGATTTCATCACACTTGTCAAAATCTGTGTACCACCGCAAGGCGTCAAACTCTTTTCCTTCCACACGAGCTCGCTCAATAACAAGCCCCTGAGCCACGAGATATCATCACTATGCTAGCGAGAGGAATTTGTTACTAAACTGCCGGCTTCTGGACGTTGAGGCGAGTGTGGTATTCTACTGGGGAGGAGAAAAACTTCGCCTTCCTTGATCTCAACGACCCTACAAAGGAAGACCTGTCGTTATCTGGAATCAAACGGTTTTTACTGTTTCTTTCCTCGTTCAACTATTGGTAATTGCATGTTGCCTTTGAGCTGCCAGAAGAACTCTGGGCTTTCGTCCAAGTGAAAATCAGTTCTAGTGTTGGGGCCACCGACGAACATGATCGACAGGTGTTGTTTGTGCATGAGTTTGTTGCAGATGGGTGGACAGAAGCTCACTGAGTGTTGCTTGACCCACTCCTCTACGCATACTGGACCTTCTGACCTGAGGTCGTTGGTCATTGTGACGAGGCCAACGAAAAGGCTGATGATAGGAGTGTCTTAAGTAAAGAATAATAATGGTCTTGATGATGCTAATGAGGTCGGATAAATTGTGCAACAGGTTAGAGATAGTACAAAATTCGAGGAGAAAACCGAATCCATATTCGTACAGTCGTAGAAAAAAAATCCCGCAACACGGTGGGGTTGTTATACGAGACAACTAGGCAACCGAACTGTTGTAAGAGTAAGGCTCCACCTATCACGTATTCCAAGAAAATTGCGGAAAAAACCGTCACCAGGAATCGAACCTCCGTCAAGCCCTATAACAACGAAGAAAGCGTGTAACGCGCATCGTGCGAGTGCGGGGTCGTTTGATGGGCCGATTTCGAAACTCAGAATCGATTCCAGAGTCGCTTCTTACACGTACAATACGATGTTAGAGTCGATTCTGAACTCCACAATTGATTCAATGAACATGAGGTACAGAACTCTTGAGCTGTCAGTGGTAGCACAACAACAGAACAACAACACGGCATACCAGTCGCTTCATCCTCTCCAAACGCCAACTCTAAACCCAATAGGGTTACCCCATACCATCTCTTACTATCTAACTCAGCTGGACTTAACACCAAGCATCACGAGAAAGAACATATCGCTGGTTTCAGGGTTGTAATAATTTCGTACGGAATCCATACTATGGAGCGACAACAGCAGCGTGCCTTCAACCTCATCATACGAACTCTCATATCCTCTGAATGCCCATCCTATCGCGTTCTATCGGGCATCGCTGGTGCTGATAAAACCTTTCTGTTAAGGGAGATAGTAGCCGAATTGCGAAGACTACACTTGAGTGTGCATGTCCTGACATCGATGGGAATGGCAGCTATGCTCACGTGAGGGTTCCGTGTGTTCATGAGATTCTTCTTCTGGCTGCACTTCGACTACGAGCATGGGAACGCCATAGATAATAGCTACTTCCGAATTCCGACAGCCCTCTCACAGAGGATGGTCAAAGGACTCAGGCGTGCCGCCAGAGCATTAGGGAACTATGTCATGGCCTTCGACGAACTAACAACCTGTGCGACACAGTTCTCCGTGTTACCGATATGGCAGTCATTGCCATTGGC
>NW_003212617.1:0-1019 GCF_000006405.1 Perkinsus marinus ATCC 50983 | reverse complement strand
AGTTTTCCGGATTATTGCATTTTTATATAATGTGGGTGGCTGATTCTTGCGAAAGGACTGTTGTGATGTCCGAGTTCCCAAATTGGGAGTTTTTGGACATCACTCCTGATCTGCCGGCGGCGATCAGGATGACTGACATTTCGATATATTTTGGGTATTCGATAGCTGCCAAATCGGTCAGCGTCGAGTATTCCGGTTTATTCGAAGGATTCATGATATTGAAAAATATCATTGATTTTCATGGGGTTTTGTATTAGTACCCGCTCATTGTGGGAAAGTCGGGTGGATTTATCCTACCCGCAAATCTAATACAAGATTTGCATGATGCAGCAATAGACCAAGGTTAGTATAGCAGTTGTATTTATACGACTAGTTATGCAAACCCTTTGTGTTTTTTGTTGCGACTCTTGGCGTGAACCGGAAGACCGGACCTCGCTTTCGACTATTCATCTTTGATGGATATGAGATCGCAAGGGTATCGCTTCGTGCGATATTTAGTGACCATCAGAGCACGCTACGACTTTTGATTATATCCTTGGATTTAATCGGAAGCTCGCAAGCATTGCATTGATGCAATCACCTGGTTGATCCTGCCAGTAGTCATATGCTTGTCTCAAAGATTAAGCCATGCATGTCTAAGTATAAGCTTTAAACGGCGAAACTGCGAATGGCTCATTAAAACAGTTATAGTTTATTTGGTGATCGATTACTATTTGGATAACCGTAGTAATTCTAGAGCTAATACATGCGTCAAGGCCCGACTTCGGAAGGGCTGCGTTTATTAGATACAGAACCAACCTAGGCTCCGCCTAGTCCTTGTTGGTGATTCATAATAACCCGGCGAATCGCACGGCTTGTCCGGCGATGGACCATTCAAGTTTCTGACCTATCAGCTATGGACGGTAGGGTATTGGCCTACCGTGGCGTTGACGGGTAACGGGGAATTAGGGTTCGATTCCGGAGAGGGAGCCTGAGAAACGGCTACCACATCTAAGGAAGGCAGCAGGCGCGCAAATACC
>NW_003199839.1:0-2715 GCF_000006405.1 Perkinsus marinus ATCC 50983 | reverse complement strand
AATTACTGACCGGACTCAACAGTATATATACAGAAACATATCTCCATGGTCATCTATGCACTGCACCATTGAGGAGACCGACCATTCTCAGTCGAGGTATATCAGGAGAAGCATCAACAATCTGCCGCTGCTGCTGCTGTTGCCATCGGTCTCCCTCGTCAGCATCTTCTGCAACAACCGCGTCACCGCAAATGCTCTCCTCGAGAGCGACATAGATCTCCACAACTCCCTTAGGAGCACGCTCATGCCCCGCACCTGACAGCGGTACACCTGTTGGGCCGATGAAGTCGATATGGACGTACTAGGGCTCCGCGTTGACATGAACCGCGGCCAACACACAAGCAGGCCTGGTCTCCTCCTGGACCCAGGTCGTGGTTGCCGATCCTCAGAAACTAGACAAGAACAGTAGGCTGGTCATAGTAACAGTGATGACGAGTGACCCACAGTGTCGGCCGCTAATAGCTAGGGCCTCCATCATCTTCTTAAGACAGTGAGGGCCGGCACCTGGGGAAGAGGACCTTGACTGGGGAATCACTCGCACAACGGTACCCTGCAGCCGAACGATGTGCCCTTGTTCGATTGAAGTCGATATGGATCCTGCTAGAGGGGCCGGCTTGGTATGGTTGGACACAACCATTGTCTCCGCACTGTCCTCCTGTTTGAAAAGGTTAGGATCCCTTGCTCTGTATGAGCTCAGCCAAATGACCGTACTGGGACCTCCTAACAGATTGGAGTTGTTACCACTCCTCAAACAAATCTTACCTCTTCTTCCGACCTCCTCTAGAGGTGCTCCTGATACGACCAAGTGGCAACTGCGCGATCGAGGGGCGTTGGCTTCTATGAAGCCCTTGACCGCCACTGCTGTTGCAGGGGCCCCTTGCTGAGCAGGAAAGGGACAATCAGTGTTGGAGGGATATATGTTAGCTTTCCTCAGGATGTTCCTCAGAAGTTTATATATGAATTCGGGTAGAAATGTACAGGAATCACCAATAACCTCCCAGAATTTTCCATATTGTCACCAACATGTGTGGTTGATCATGTGCATATTTTCACACACTAAGATCAATGCTGATGTCATTTGCTTACCGCTTGCAGGACCACGGTATGGCGCTTACTCATGCACACCTTCATAATGATATCGCCGATGTCCATAGGATCTAATATCAGCACAGTGGAAGTCAGTAGGGATGTGTGCACTTACGAGCCTCAGCCTCGACTTTGAACTTGAACTGCGAGTCCACAGCAAACTGCGGAGGCGGTAGACGGTACACGGGGGGCCGAGGCGTCGCTGAATTTAGTAGTGCATGACGACTATGTCGGGTAGAGGAGCTCGACACGACATCACATCGAAGTATACGTGATAATGCAATCATAACAGGAGGAGGAGGAGAGTCTATGCTAGAATGGATTTCAACCTCAAGGCACATGGAGCAAAACACCCTTTAGGACAGAAACAGCCCTCATGTCAGTGTGGCGAGCCCGCATCATCAGAGTTTATGCTGACCATGATAAACATGATCATGCTAGCTGCATTGACCGAAGAGCGCCCTCTGCTGTCGCCTCGTGCTCCCATTACATCAATGGGATGACCTCTGATGCGACTAGACTCCAGCAGCACCATAAAAACCAGTGTAATACCATGTTAAGGGAGCGATGGCAGTCTGGTGGAGGACCTCACCTCTCCCATGGCGAGCCTGCCTCCAAGATACTCCACAAAGAACAGCTAAGCGGCCTGACATCTCACTGAATGCAGTGAGAACAGTGGACGTGCAAGGGGACGATTCATCCTCACTTACGTAGTAAGAAACTCGGAATCTGTAATAGCAAGGGCACGACTCACCCAAGTCCGGCAAACGAGAAGGACACTTAGGAGCTGCGTATGCCTAGAAAAGACTCTTCCCAATGATCAAAACTGATTGAAAACCCAAATAAGAGATAATACAGAAACAATGCTACTACACTGTGATGGCACTTAGGGCCGTCATCACGACTAGCATTACTAAACAGGAAATGCCCTGGACTAGCCGGGCTCTGGCACAATGTGCTTTTTAGTGACGATTAGTGTCAAGAAACAGAGAACTGCTTAGGAACTAGGCATTAGTGGGAACTGGAGAGCAGCCCTTAATCCCATCCTTGCTGGCCTCGACGACTCCGGCAATTTCGTGCATTTTACGACTAACAACCTTCTCAGTGTCACCAAAGAAGAACTTCTCCAGCTCGACGTGGCGCCTGTAGCTCGCATTGTTGTTGAGGTGGAGATTCCTACGGTGAACATCCGAAAGACCATCAGTGACTGAGTGGATGCTGCTTACCCAGCGACAGCAACTTGTTGCCTGGTCTCCTCAGCAAAAGCACGAACAGAACTGTTGGGGTCGGGAATGACCTTGGGTAGCCAGTGTAGAGTGCAAGTGATGGTATGCCATGGGGGAAGGGCCATGACCAGGAAGAAGTGTGGTAACAGGTCGAAGCAAGTGAAGCTGATATTGAGGTTGGAGTACTGTATATACAATGGTTGTACCTAACATGATAATGATAATGTGGTATGATAATAAGTCGACTTATTACAGGCAACATACTCTCAAATGCACCATCATGATAATGCATAAGTGAGGTTCCATTAGATGTGGTACCCTCAGCAAAGACACATAATTGATAACGAAATGTACCTTCCATAACACCTGACCAACGACCTCTTCTTCAGCCCACTGTAAGCAC
>NW_003210526.1:0-2444 GCF_000006405.1 Perkinsus marinus ATCC 50983 | reverse complement strand
TCCGATGGGATCATTTCGCCCGAGCTTAAACCGGTAAGCGGAACTCATCGTTTCATCGATACCTTTTACCATGGATAGTAGAGAGGAATCCGCGAAGAAATGTGTCATCATAATTATGTAGTAATTCCACCTCACAACTGTGGCGCGCGCGGTTGGTGTGTGTGTGAGTGAGTTTAAAGTCCAATGCCTAGAACATGGCGTAGTTAGACTCTTAGTGCGCAGCTGGATGCAGCGTTACAACCATGGTTGCAAATGCTACTTTCTTAGTCTTGGGAAGATGAACTTATGTCGAGCTTCTTGTGTTAGGCTTTACAAGAGTGGTTAGATAAAGCAAAGGTGGTATCATCGCTACAGCAACGTGAGTGACGATTTATACCTCTATTATTACTGCATGGTCGTTTGGGGGCTTGTAGGTACTGGGTTTAATTATGAGACGCTCTATCGCCTGGCGACCATATTCCATTCTTTGGCTCGTGGGAAGAAACACTTGGACCCGATCGACTTCGAGAATGGTTACGCTCTGGTTAATTTCTTCCTGAACTATGATCACTACGGAGGTGGGGTAGAGACGCTGTGTTGTCGTTGTGGCTCGAGTGTCCTCTCGGTTGGGATGATGTTACTTCAGAAAAACACGCAAATATCCCCCTTGCCCGAGTGACGTATATGAGCGCTTTTCAGGCATTTGATATCGATAGGTCAGTAAATCGATCACGTGATCGATTATGAGCATCTTCACTTCATCAGGTCGGGAACAATCGACATAGAAGAATTCATATTGGGAATCGCTTGGTTGGCACGATCCCAGAGTAATTTGAATAGCCCCCGCACCCCCACGGATGAGCCTCAACTTCCACGGAGCCATCCAGTGAGGGATGGTCGAAGCATCAAGCTGGCTTGGTAAGGATGCAGTAAGGATGTTCCCGTTACTCTCACTTGAGAAGATTCGGTATCGTCGTTCTGTGTAGTAGTAGTAGTAGTAGTAGTAGTAGTAGTGTAGCGAAAGTTCGTGTATTCGCGTTGGCACGCAAATGTATTTGTCTGGTCATTTGACTCTGTTGTTGTATTCCATTGGTGTTCCTGAGTCGCGACTGTACACTTTTGGTAGGAGCTCTGCCCCTCGTACGGTGTTGGTGGCTAAGAAGTGGGGAGACGATGATGCAACGGAAGCCTTGGTGGAAGTGGCTAATTGGGTCAGGAATGAAAGGGGACTAACAGTTCTACTTGATCCTAATGATCCTGATGGTAGTAGAAAACCCGGGTTCGAATCCCACCGGCGGTATTCTGTGGTCCAGCAGAGGATGTTCCGGGCTGTGTGGTATGATACCCTTGTTTCAGTTGCAGCACAGCGTGATCGAGGCCCGTTGTCGAAGTTTAGGTGTCTAGGGTGCAGGAAGAAGTGCGTTGAGGGAGATGGTGGAGAGGTAGATCCCCACTCAAGGGTTGTGGTTTCGAGGTGATCATTTCCTCTATGTAGGGTGTTCGTATGGTGATGGCAGATGGTAAGGAAGTGATGCTGGCAGACCCTGATACGTACGATTGCGAACCTGTGATGGTCGACCTGGTTATTTGCCTCGGTGGTGATGGCACTGTCCTGCGAACGATAATGTGGCTTGAAAGTAACCAGTTTTAGGATGGGCACTACTTGTTAGAGAGAATTCTGAAAAAGTCGTTCGTCGAAAGGTTGTGATGCGGTATATATTTCCTCCCTAGTGGAAACGAAAGGGAGGAAATGCATGATGGAGTTCTGTTGCGGTTGCTCGCGGCCATTTTACGTTTCAATCGTCGTAATCAGGGAGATTAGATCTTTCAGAAGAGTATCAGCATATCCAAACTATATTAGTGATCAAGATTCGGAGCAGGAAGGCAAGTTTGTGTCTCATCTCAGCCGACAACTTGTATCGACGTGGTAACATAGTATCGCTGATGCCTCCACCGGTGGTGGCGTTCGCTCTCGGCAGTCTAGGGTTCCTCACACCACACTCTTTCGAAAAGTAAGCTCCCTTCTTTGCCTTAATAAACGCATCCTTCCGGACCACTCGGGTGAGTGCGGTGTTGTGTTGCGCACGTTTAGTGTCAGGCGACGATCTTCATCACAAACCTTTGTATTGGTAGGAGTTTTATCCTTTTCCCTGATGCAGGTATCGAGAGCTCCTTAACAAGGTCTTTGACGCACCAGTAGAGGATGTACTCAAGGCGAATGATGAGGAAAAATCAAAGGTGAGGGGGACTATACCGGGACTTAATATGTGATCACAATTTCATTCACTACTTTTCCCCGATATATGGTGGGGATACCCTATATACAGTTAGACAGTGGACCAGCGCGATCGGGCTTGTCGGGTATCTAACTGAATCCTTCACACTTGAGTGAAATCGATGGCGACAGCACGAGCCGATCCCATGCGGTCTAGATGGCCACCATATAACCTAGTGCACAATATAGA
>NW_003214948.1:0-1262 GCF_000006405.1 Perkinsus marinus ATCC 50983 | reverse complement strand
CCATTGTTGAGCATTCAATGATTCTCATTTTATACTACTTCATGTACACAGTTCTGCTACATAGCTTCATTCCTCTCAACTTGGTGTCATGGTCATATCCACGGCTTTCGTTGATGACCATTGGTTTCTTCACGAAATGCTGTGGGCTCGACCTTGTTATTGAATCGATAACCTGCTTGATCCTATGTTGCCAGTTTCGCTGTGTGAGTGATTGCGAAATACAGGTTCGCATCAACGGCTTTGGAAATTAGACTACACTTACTTGAATTATGCATGGTACAAAAGAAGCAATTCGCAGTCGTTTTCGTCCAACTATTCTGGCCATAGTCCGGTTGAAGGTTTCAACAATATTATTCAAGACCTGTCGATAGAGACATATACAACCGAGCGGAACAATATAAATTTCCTATGTATTGTACTACCTGAGTGCAGCGGAGTCCTTCAGTGCCCATGGCTATATTAGGATAACCGTGTCTTTCAGGATCTAGGGTATTCCTGAGATAGCTCCCACCCCTGGAACTAACGGCATCTACTTCTCGGATTAGACAATCCGACAAAGTCTTATATAGGAGATCAGTAGGACTCGCGTGCAACCAGTACTTGTGCCTTTCGACCTGAAGATGATTGGTTCATGAGAGTCGTTAGTCAGAGGATGCACCAGAGGAAACGCGTCTCCGAGTTTAGACTTGTTATCTTTGATGTTCTTTGACAAGTGATAGTAACATCTGCCTGAGATAGTGAGCAATAATTGAATATCAGAACAGCGATTTTGAGCTTACCGTTGCGAACCCCAGGCAAGTTGGAAATGCAAGCCCCCAGTGCAGCTTGATGTGCATCATGAACGCAGAAGTTGACGACATCGCGAAGATCTTTCTGTCCCAGTGTCAGTGCACGGACAAGCAGGTCCAGGCGTTTCAGCATGAAATCGTAGACCTCGGTACATTCTTCATCGAGAATTGCAGAAAGAAAAGGCACGAAAGTATGCCTAAATTCTCTTTTTACCGGATCGTACCTTGAGGAATGCAGAGCCGGATAATAGGTGATGGTTCATAAGCACACCCGGAACTCACCAAATACGAGTAGACCCTATCCAGGCTACTTTGAGCCCGTCTCGCAAGATTTTGTGCTGAACATCCATATACAGCGGAAACCCCTCCTTCATCGACTGTATAAACCACAAGAGAGAGAAAAGCATACCTGTAGGAAGACCCGAAGCTAAGCGAACAAGAGCCAACGTTTGTGGAACTTACTGACTCCCCCAT
>NW_003206571.1:0-972 GCF_000006405.1 Perkinsus marinus ATCC 50983 | reverse complement strand
ATTACAGTAGTGGTAGTAGTAGTCGGGTAAATGCAGTCATTTGAGACCCAACCTGGGGGCTCATGACCGGGAGAGGCCATGGCCGGAGCAACCTGCCGTATATCTTTACAGTAGCACGTCACATTTCTTGATGGGAAACGGTAGCGCTCGACCAACTGGAATCTGCCAGTTCTTACAGTACGCCATGCGTACTACGCACCAGTACCGGGCTCCTTGCAATAACTATCCCGAGAGTCCAGTACCCTACTACTAGTAGCCACTAGTAGGCTACTGGACTCTCGGGATAGTTATTGCAAGGAGCCCGGTACTGGTGCGTAGTACGCATGGCGTACTGTAAGAACTGGCAGATTCCAGTTGGTCGAGCGCTACCGTTTCCCATCAAGAAATGTGACGTGCTACTGTAAAGATATACGGCAGGTTGCTCCGGCCATGGCCTCTCCCGGTCATGAGCCCCCAGGTTGGGTCTCAAATGACTGCATTTACCCGACTACTACTACCACTACTGTAATGATTACAGTGTAATTTCCCCGTCGTCGACTCCTACGAAAACTAGTACCATTAGTCGTGGTTCGCCCCTTCCGCCTTAATCTGGTGGTAATGGGAGTCGTTATAGTATAAGAATGGTCGTGTTGTTGTTGTTAGCAGCAATTTGAGTTTGATCGGTTGTTATTCTCCTGTGCGAGAACCTATCGTATTTCTTTCACGTTCAACGAACATGCTTCACTGGTGGTGTTGTTCTGTTCTTTGGGAAAGGGAGAATTTCAGGGATCAGTTACATTATGGCATTCATCCCATATCTATATCTCACATTCACCTTTGTTGCAGCACAGAGGAACATTTCGGTAACTCCTAGTCGGACAAGTCCTCCTACCACCCCAGGGCCAGTGAAGTACTGTCCTATTGGCTGGTGCCTGGATTCCAAGTGGTTCAAGGAGCGTCCGTGTATAACTCCGAAGCCCTATGTCCTGCGAG
>NW_003212772.1:0-1023 GCF_000006405.1 Perkinsus marinus ATCC 50983 | reverse complement strand
TGGTATAAGGTAGAGAGCGCTCACTGAACTCACGTGGTACGTCTTTGCTGAGTACATCCTCGAGATGCTGGCAATCAAAAGGACTTCTCGGTCGTCAGTGCTGGGGACGTGGTCATCCTACCAGCATTTGGTAAGGAGGACCTTATGTTTTTAGTGACACAATTTTGAGAGCTCCGTGTTAGGAGCTGCTGTAAAGGAAATGATGGAGTTGAAGCGGAAGGGCGTCACCATAGTGGACACCACTTGTCCATGGGTCTCCAAAGTACGGGGTTTTGGTGGTTTGATAAGAGTAACAGTGATGCATCAGGTGTGGTCATCTGTAGAGCGACACAAGAAGGGTGAATATACTTCTATTATACACGGCAAGTCGAAACACGAGGAGACCATTGCGACAAGCTCCTTCGCTGATAAGTAAGCCGGTTAGTGACAATAGTGTTAGTGTTCCGCCAGACTGGACTGAACTCTGCGCTATCAGGGTCTCAAAGAACGAAAATATAAGTGCCTTATGATCTCTTATATTATGTTAAACCTCTTGAACCAAACTGATCATCGTAAAATTCAGGCTGTTCTGCCAAAAGCGAGATCGATAATATTCCGGAATTCGTATTTTACGTTAACTGAGTAGTAGTTGAGGCTGAAAATAGAACAAGGCTTAGAACTAGTGCTTAGAAACTAGAACGCTCCTGGTGCTACGTTCATAGTGAGAGAGACAGAGTGGGCGAAGTGGCGAGTATTCGGAATGCTCAGTATCAATTTCTGAAGCTAGTATGAACACAGCGTAATTGTGTTAGCTGGACAGTGCAGAATATTAATAGTTTTACAGGGCGCGCAATCTTAAGACTCAATTTTTTGTCGCAGCCCCAACTCCTCAACTACTCATATCAAATTGGAGTTATGTATCTACTGTAAAAGTCAATGATCATTTGACTGACAATACGATTGGCATCGCTGTGGTGCTCGGCAAGAGATGTGTCTTGTAGGTATTTGATTTTGAAGAACCTCAAGGACGCCGAATATGTATGC
>NW_003216431.1:0-1243 GCF_000006405.1 Perkinsus marinus ATCC 50983 | reverse complement strand
TTTTCCAGGGAGCACCTCGTAATAGAAAAGAAGAGTACCTTGAGGATCTCCAATACAGCAGATCCTGAGGCTTGGGCTTGACATAACGACCCATCAAGTTACCCCCAATAAAAACAATCGTTGCAATGATAAAGGCAACTAAAGGGAAAGAAAAGCTTGCAGTGAAAGAGACCGATTCGACCAAAATCGGAGTGACAATACCACCAACAATAGAACCAAGATTGATAGAAGCATAGAAATAGGTGTAATACCTTGTAATAAGATCTTTATGCTCCTCAGGATGGAACTGTTGAGCTCCCATGACATTCACACAACTCTTAATTCCACCCGCACCAAATGCGATTAGGAAGAGTAGTGAGACATGGATCATCCACGGCTGACTAATCGAATGTATCGTAGACAGCGTTAGAAGAGCCAAACCCGCCATGTAAACGAAGGAGAATGCCAGAATAGTGAGGTAGAGTCCAAGTATCGTATCCGATATCACAGCAGAGAGAAGTGGAGTAACATAAAGGATAGCGTTGAACGTAGAGATATACGAATTAGCACCAGCGTCATCAACCCCAAGATACTCCTTGAGGAAAATCTGAAGGTTGGGCATCAACCCGTAGAAGGCCAAACGTTCACATAATTCCTGTAGTAAAATGAACAAAACAGCCTTGGTCATAGGATGCTTGTAATAGTAGTACACGTTACCCGAAACATCAGTCCACGAGTACGATTTACCGCTGTTGCTACCAGATACGGACATACTTGAAAAATATGTTAGGATTAACAAGCTTCAAATATAATGATGATGACATGTGCTAGAGTGGAAACCACTCTTTCACTAGCGTCGAGTGTGTGAGCTAATGATATGCCTTTGTTTACTGTCTCCTTCATGTTCGGCCTGAATCGGTTTATCCGATGACGGTTTCTTGGGGAAGAGAGCAACTCTGTAGGCGTGTGAATACAAGTCGTTATGTACACTCGGTCTAGCGGTCTCAATAGAGTGTGCTGTGCAGCGTGGCAGCGCTTCACTTCCTGAGGCCGCTTCCGACGCGAGTAGACCCGGAGCGGCTGACCAGTGATAACCGTTCACTGAACGGTTGCATGTCGCTCACTTGCTAGGGTAACAAATATCCCGTTGGTACATAATCCTATGACATACACCCCTCCGCATATTCTTAGCATATCCCGTCTTCGACTCGTGCACAGTCACCTCTACGAACACCATCTTGCGGCTCAGGAAAGTATGGTGAGC
>NW_003201546.1:0-1156 GCF_000006405.1 Perkinsus marinus ATCC 50983 | reverse complement strand
AGACATTAGTAGTTTACAGAATGCTAGAGACCTATGGGAAGGCACTGAGGACGGTCTTCAAGAATCAATAGACAGAGGAAGATTCCTTATGCTTGACGGCTTCAACGATTATTCGCTTCTAACGAGGCCAAGTTACTGTAAGAGCTTTAGAAGCGGATTCTTCCAATGAGAAATTCTGCATCAACGTTGCCGGGTTCCGGGTCATCTGGACCGGATGTTGAGTCAGCCTTACTTCCCTCGGTCAAGCTTTAACCTAGGATTGTACTCTGACTTGAAAGTTTTCAATTGTGTTGCGTATTTCATAATGATAAATGACAGGAGTTCAACCCCCTATTTAACAGCCTTCATGTGTATAACATGTCGGTTGTCTGGCTGTTTTTTTGGTTTGTTTTTGAAGGAATACCAAAACGCTTGAGCCTTCTCTACTGTCATCTTTATACAGGCCCGATGGATGAGGCTTAGTCGGGACTGTAGGAGTTGGGGTAGTAGGAAGAGGAGTTGTCGGCGGCGGCCGAGTGGGAATACCACGGAGCTGGAACCTCCATTCTGTTATAAACGTCCCGTGGGTGGTAATCTCGCTCATGGGAACGCCTTGCTCCGAGGAAACGAACAGCTGTTGGAATGTATCGCCGTTGATATTAGAGTCACGACAGTTGTCCACTTGTGTCGTGAAATCTGTTTCGCTGAAGTCGGGTCCCACGTAGAGCTTATCGTCGATATAGTGTCCCTCATGATTGCGAACACGGCCAACGTGATAGGGAATGTTCTGAACAGAAGCAGTGCAGCTACCGAGCTTGATAGTCAAACTCATCAGAAGCAGGTTCTCGTAGAACTCGATAGTGCTAACAGAGTCTGAACGTTCGTTACTCTCGTAGGTCCCCACAGGGTGGGTCCCATGTGCTGGAGTAGCAGGAGATCGATTCGGGTAGGCCGGGGGTTGAGGGGGAGCACCAATAAGACCAAAAACCCAGTCTTCACCACCAGCCATAGAAGCCGTCACCTCATTCATCGAGCCGCCTTCCGAAGATGCACGGAGACGTCGGAATTGGACACTTCTCACAACCGCGTCATTACAGCTGTCAAGCTTCGTCGCGAAGTTCGTGGAGCTGTAGTCGGGGACGATCCAGAGTTGGCCATTAGAGCCAGGGATCGGAGT
>NW_003208208.1:41246-69406 GCF_000006405.1 Perkinsus marinus ATCC 50983 | reverse complement strand
TATTTTACCATGTGCATATTTTTCTGTACTGTGCTCAGATGAGGAAGCTTCCCACCAGATAGTAGGTGGCCGATATAGCACTGATAGTAACACCGTTGTTGATCTCCTAACCGACACGCATTATGGCAGTCTTGATGGCACTGCTACGTTCAACTGGAGGATGATTTTTAATATGGAGGTGGGCGAAAATTATCGTTTTTTATGTGAAGTGACGAAATTACGGTATTTTTGCATTTCCATGGTATTTGATATTTATGACGGTTTTGGTATGCAGTAGTGGTTTGTGAAATATGTATTTCCCAGTTGTGTTTTTTTTCATATCATGAGTGAAATCCTATGAAAATATTTGATTTATTATATTGAAGTTTCACCTGTTTTATGCGACGTGGCGTAATACTCTGTGAAAAACGCGATATTCGCGATATGCAATGGTTTTGGAAATGTGTTTTTTACTAGTGTTTTTCATGTCGCGGGTGAAACTCCAATGAGGAAATTCTCATTGGTTTTTTCGAGTCGTGTGTGAATTTCTATAATATAGGGTAGAAAGTAAACGTATATTCTAACACTGGGTACTAGTATCAACGTGGACAGGTACCTTGTCACGATTCTGTTATTAAACTACAATTGTACCACAACCCTCTGTTGGGTCAGAAGGTCCCTTTGGGGGAAGCTAGTCTGGACTTAGTTCATGACACGCTGAGATGCAGGTATTTGCCGTGCTCGGGTTGTTGTTTATTTTGTTGTTTATGTTGTTGATCGTTATGTTGTTTATGCTGTTGTTGTTATTGTTATTGTTGTTGTTATTGTTGTTGTTGGTCATGTTGTTTATGGTGTTGTTGTTTATGTTGCTGCTGAAGTATTCAACGCAAGGTTATTCAGGCGGACTAGGAGGGCGGTAGAGCTCCCTAGGGGACAGATCCAACTGAGCAATCCAGCATACCCTGGGCAGTGTCGCGGGTTTATAGACTGCCAGATGAAGTTGCTCCCGATAGAGGAAGCGAATGCCATGCCTGTTGGTGAGGCGGGGTGAAAGACATAGTTAGAATACGACTGCTGATCGAAAGGGAATGTTGAGTAACGTTAGTAAAGCTTTCGCTGGTCGCCGTCACGAAAAAAGTTGAAAATATTATCACGAAAATACCAGTGATCGATTTCCCGTGAGTTTTAGTAAAAGCGATGAAAGGACGGTAAGAGAAAATTCGAGGGCTGAATTAATTTTGTTAAATCTGTTTCAGTGTTGGTTCGTTTTCTTCTGCTGAAACTCCTTCGCTAGTTATACGAATCCGAATAGAAGTGTAGAGAGACCAGCGAGAATTTCCTCAGAATTTTCATATTGTCACCAACACGTGTTTTTGTTGACCATGTGCATATTTCCCCACACAGTGATCTGCTCACCGAAAGCACTGTACAGTGCGGGAATATATGCACATGGTCAACTATATTTGTTGCTAACAATATGGAAATTTTGAGGAAATTCGCGAAATTATCGTTGATTTTTGTATACTTATACCCAAAATCGTGTGATTTTTCATAAAATAGTGGGGAAACCTACGAGCTCAGTTGAGGAAACCAAACCTATATTTCCATACTGGCACTGTGAAGGTTGTTGGTGTTGTTGTTGTGGTAGGGTCGGGGAGAGACATGCCTAATAAGGATCCCTATCTTGATCCGGAAGATGCGCATTTGAGAGAGCATCGCTCCGCTCTGGGGAATACGGCTTTTGGTCGACGAGCAAAGGCGCTGGGGGAGAGTCTGATGAAAGGTGGGCGAAGTGTGGTATGGAATTTGGGATTTCGGAGTGTTGTTAGGAGCGAAAGTGATGTTTTATGTGTGGATGGTAACGGCTACTGTAAGTGGAATCGTGTCACTTGTTATTGCTTTGAAAATGGCTGGTATTATATAGTGAATATAATTCACGTCTCAACTGGTGTTTATTACCTCAGAAATGTATTGTGTTGGTCACGGAGCGTCGAGTATTGAGATTAGATCCATCAGAGTGTTCGTGCTCTACTGCTGTTACTGTGGTTGACTTTATTTTGGTGGGGGAAATTCTCGTGGGGTTCTCAATAGATCTGGTCTGGATTTCGAGAGCGATCCCAGGATCGGGTTTTACATGTGAAAATTGATCGTGGGTGCGGTTTTGAAGGTCGCCCGTGGTATGAAAAACGCTGGTGAAAAATATATTCAACGACGACTGAATATCGCGAATATCGCGTATTTCACAGAGTATTACGCCACTTCACGTAGAACGGCTGAAACTCCATTGAACATTCCTATTCTAAAAGTGGCTGAGGGAGAAACCAACCACCATCGTACAGTCGAACCGTTCGATTTTGAATACTTTCAATTTCATTAAAAGTAGTTTATTCAAAAAAGTTAAAAAAACTTTTTTCCCAGAAAAAGGTAAATTGTTGAAAATCCAGGCAAAATATTGAGCTGAACTGCTTATTTTAGCGACTACTGTAGACGGTGATAGACTCTTTCAGGGTCAGGGCATGGGCAGTGTGCTAGAGTATGCATTTTGTAAATTACGTGTTGGTGAAAGTAGGAAAATTCTGAGGAAATTTTCGGAATTTCTTGGTGATTTCTGTACACTTCCACACAAATTCGTGTGCAAACTGTCATAAATAACAAGGGAACTCTCCTGAGCTTAGCTGAGGAGAGCGAACATATATTCCCCCAATAATGCGCCTGAGCTGGGTTCGGTATGAGGTGGTTGATAGTTTTCATGTATGTCTTATTTACCCAGGTTACATCCAGTGTTACAACAGTTGCAAGGCGACTGGATCGCACTGCCCTCCGGGGCTACTATAAGGGTCGAGGGGAAGAGAGTTTATTTTAATGGAACTCCTCTATTGGGGGGTCTCACACGTCATTCTGATGGGAGGGTGTCGATTGCTCAGTGGACTGCTTACCCTGAGAAAGAGGCTTCGCCCGACAGGGAGCTCACGTGGTATGTCTTGTCGAGGGAAGGGCCGATTGAGAGTACGCGATGGGTGAGGACGGAACATGCCCCTGAGGTTAATACGAGGAGAAGGAAGAGCTCTGATGCTTTTTTACCTATTCCGCGTGGGTTAAATGCAATTGGAAGCGAAAATTCAAGTGAAGGGATGAGAGCGTTCTATAGTGGCAGGACGGAGGGTGTGCCGGTTTCGTCATCGCGATGGAGTTGGAGTGGGGAGAAGCTCGGAAGTGATATGCTTTGGTTGAAAGAATTGTGTGAGAGGGTGATCCTGGGTGTTGGGGGGGCTACGAGGGTCGGGGAAGTCTGCCGAGCGGAGGTGTCCTGTCGAGATCGGGAGTTCGTGGTGTGGACCTTGGAGACTGTTGTTGACCGTATTGCGAGGAGTGGTGATGGTATTGAGGAGAATGTTCGCGGCCCGTGGGTGTCGGGGACGCTGCGGAGGCAGGTGGACGGTCAGGTGGAGAGTGCGAGGTTATTGCTGAGTTGGGAAGAGGGTGTGTTTGCATGCAAGAGGTTGTGGGTTCAGATCCATCGGAAGGATGGGAAATTATTCCTCGATGTTTATAAGTATGAACTCTCCTTGTCTACTCTATTTGAATGGCGTCGAGGAGAGATCTCACTGGGCGAGGGTCTCGTCCTTAGAGTCATGCCGGCCACTCCAGAGCTGGCACAAGTTGTTCATACCGCTATTCAATGCAATTCGATCCATCTAGGGAGGTACCTGTCGGGGTTGGTTGCTGACTGCCGCAGTGTTGAAGGGACACGGTGGTTGCTGAGCAGATGGTATCACGACTATATCACTGGAAACGGCGTCCACTTGGGCCTGTTCGACGGGTCGGGCACATTCCTAGGAGTTTCCGAGGTCGATCGTCGTCCGTTTCTCGAGGATGTTGTTGGAGTAGTCGAGTATTGGTTGACGAGAGACGCTTGTGGGAGGGGTTTGGCGCAGAGGATATTCCAGGCTAGTATGAAGTACTCTGTGCAGGAGCTGGGAGTGACATCGTTCTATCTTGATATCCATCCGGACAACAAGGCCTCCGCGGTGACTGCTGTGAGGTCTGGGGGACGGCAGAGGAAGTCTCGGAAGGAGCCGAGGGGGAGGGGGGGCGGCCGGTATGCGGTGATGAGCTCGCAGACTTTCGATGTGTATGAGGTCGGTGCAAGGCGGATGGAACCGGTGTGTGGTAGCGTGGAGGGACGTAGGAGGGAATGGATGGGTGAATGGACGGAGAAAAGGGTGGCGATGGAGAAAAGGAAACTGGTGGAATTGAAGGATGAGGCCTTGCGTATAGCGGGGGAACTCTCTAAGGTGATTGTGAGTTTGTGTCGAGGCTTGGCCCCTCCACTGTCTTCGAGATTAGATGATTCCAGCATGAAATGTTTGGATTTGAGCCGCATGACGTCTCCTGGTTCTCCCGACTACCTCGACTGTATTGTTCAGGGCGAGCGCGACTTCGACAGCTACAATGTGAGTCCCGATGACGATCGGTTGAGGAAGGCCAGAGAGTTCATGCGGGAGCGAAAGGAGATTGAGAGGAAGCGAGAGGAGCTGCTGAGTGTCGGCTGGTTGGAGCCAGTGGAGTATGTTATTAGAGGTGGCAGGTACAGCAGAGAATCACCAGTGATGAGGAGGCTATTGGGAGGCTGAGGAGGCGAGCAGAGAGGATCGATGAGAGCCTTCAGGAATTGCGAGGAAATTCGAAGGGAGAGGTAGGGGAAAATGAGTGGCTGTTGAATCCTATTTGTTTTGGTATTAGATTGAAAACGACATCGCGGGTTTGGAAAGAAGTCGTGAATTGGTGAGAGGTAACATTACTGAGATTGAAAGTCGACTGAGAGCGGCTAGGGAGAAGGAGGGATCTTTAGGGGCTATGGTAGAGACTCCGTGTAGCGTCTCTGAACCGGATGAGCTATCACGACGTGCAGCGATTGCCTTGGAGGAGGTAGAGTCGCAGCGTGTAGCACTGGAGCGAGCTCGAAAGGGAGTGGAGGAGCAGTCAGTGAAATTGGAGAAATATGTCAAGCTCCGCTCCGCTGCGAAATATGTCGAAAAATTAACAGCTGATTGTCTGGTCTCCTACAATAGTAGAAGGCGTGGTGACAGTCGGGTTCGATCTGCTAGTACTGGTGCATTGGACACGAACAAAGTCCCGGTAAGAGGGTCTATACGCCGAGCCAGAAGTGCTGAACGACAGTGGTATTACCCCGACGCCCCCCACCTTATGAATCTAGGCGACTGGTATTACTCGTTGGATGTTCCTGTGGTTGGGGACAGTGTGCTTGTGTCTTGTCTGCTGCGCGGACTTAGCTGTGATGAATTCTGGCTGATCGTGGTGGTTAGCACTTATCAACGGGAATGTGAAGATTCCCGCCACATGTGGTTGGAGTTTTCAAGAGAAATTAATGCGGGGAAGTTGACCGAATATGAATGTCGATGCTCGGTTTTGGACCTTACTACGGCTACTAGTGAGACTCGTGAGAAGCTAGTCATGTGGCTGGACTTGGACATTTTCGATCTGCCACAACTCCGAGTCCTTCGCGGTCGGGACCGATATGTCTACAATGGGGAGGCCTCGGTTGAGGCTGTCGGTCGTTTCCTTGCACATTTGCCATCTCCGGTGCCCGTTGATATCCCCCCGCCTCCCAAAGAGCCATCGGTTGGTGCAGTCCATACGGCGAGGGGATGGAGGGGATATTGAGGAGCTTGTGAACGGCTTTCAGTATCGGGAACTGGATCACGTATGCCGGTGTAATTGCAGCTTATCGTGCTGATGATTTCCCATGGGGTCTGTTCCCACATGCAATACTGCGTGTCTCTGGTGCGGAAGCATCTACTGGGATTGAGCGTTTAGTGTGTCAATCTGTGAGGGAGACTGTGCGTTGTTGCAAGCTTCTGTGCATGGCATCGAGTTGTGCTAAGGATACGACGACTGCGTCGAAAAACACGGAGTGTGTCAGAGTTGTAGGTCGCACTTTGAAGCATGGCCTCATGCTTAGTGGCTCTTAGGTGATCAGATGTCGGCCGATGTCCGAGCAAGAGGTGGTTGATGGGCGAAAACAAACTGTCGAGATGGACTCAGCATATCATCTGGTCACTGTTTACAAGCCGTCGGCGGCGGTAAGCTCCAGTAGGAAGCGCTGCTTGGAGAGCAGTTGTCAGGGCCAGAGTGAGAGTCGAGATACAGCTAAAGAGTTCACCTTTGATGCGGTGTACCCCCTGTGGCGAGTCAGAGCCAGATCTACGAGGAGGCTGCTTACCCAATAGTAGAGAACGTTCTTGAGGGATACAATGGTGAACGGCTCAAGCTGTGTGACTGGATGAGAACGATAGCTGTAGGGACTATCTTTGCTTATGGTCAGACGGGCACTGGGAAGACGCATACGATGGTGGGACCGTCTGGAGGGAAGAAAAGTGAGCCTCGGGACAAGTAGTTGAAGCTGATGTTGCTCGTTTGTGAGACAATGAACACGGCATCATTCCGCGAGCATTTGAGCATCTTTTCAAGAGCATCGATGAGAGCGGCGGACAGGATATTTCGTAAGTGAAAATCGTGAAAATCTGTGCGATAGTGGCCGTGGAAGCTACCTGGTTCGGGCGAGCTTCCTGGAGATTTACAATGAGGAGATTCGAGATCTCCTGTCGAAGAACCCGAAGGAGAAATTGGAGCTCAAAGACAATCCTGTGGGAAGATGTTGCTGTTCGAGAAACCACAGTGTGTCGTTTGATAGGATACTGGTGTATACGTGAAAGACCTGCAGGCCTTCGTGGTCAAGGGCGTAGACGAAATGCGGCAAGTAATAACAGTGAGATTCTCACTGCGTAGATGACGTTGTAGGTGATGGCTGCTGGGCAACGCAACAGGTCGGTGGGCGCTACTTTGATGAACGTCGAGTCGAGCCGATCACATTCTATCTTCACGATCACTGTGGAGACCGCGGAGATGAGATCTGATGGTCAAGGGCATATACGGTGAGCAGCGGCGGAAGCGCCGTTGCACTGGTGTCCTTGTTATTGTCAGAGTGGGCAAGTTGAATATGGTTGATCTTGCTGGCTCTGAGAGGCAGTCGAAGACCGGATCTACTGGTGAGGCTGAGCAGGAGAAGTTAGGGTGGCCGAACTTGAAACTCTCTGCTCAGATGCAGAGAGTGTTTGATATCGGATCCAATATCACGACTATTTGGTGCTCAGGTGACACGCTGAAGGAGGCTACAAAAATAAACCTATCGCTATCGGCCCTCGGAAACGTGATATCGGCACTCGTTGACAGTCGGTCAACATTCGTACCATACAGGGACTCTAAGCTTACACGACTGCTGCAAGTGAGAACGCACAGGAGTTAGTCTTGTTGGATATTTTTTCCGTAGGATTCTCTAGGCGGCAATACAAAAACGGTGATGGTCGCGAATATAGGTCCAGCTGACTACAACTACGATGAAACACTCTCAACTCTGCGGTGATATTTCATAGAGGTGGAAATTTGTGACGGGATCGATCGCAATAGATATGCTCATAGAGCGAAGTCGATCAAGAATAAACCGCGTATCAATGAAGATCCTAAAGATGCCATGATACGCGAGTTCCAGGAGGAGATTTGTAAGTTGTTGAGTCCGACTCTCATATGATGGGCGAGGAGCTCCTGAAATGATTCATTGTTCCCACATTATCGCATCATCTCTTCGTTGATGACTCGTGTGCGACAGCGCTTTACAGGAGCTTTTTATGGTGTGTTTTACACAGCCCGATTGAAGTCTCAATTGGCAGTGCAGACCGGTATGGTGGCGGAAGGCGTCGGTGGTGCCCCTCGTGAAGTTACTGTGGAGAAGATCGTTGAGAAAGTGAGGATGACTTGATTCTTTTTGTTCTCCATGAGAGATTCTGCGTGTAGATTGTGCATGTCCATGGGCCGAGCGAAGAAGAGATCGAACAGATCAAGGATAAGATGGCTAAAGATCAGCAGGAGGTTCATAAGAAATTTGAAGCGTGAGTGGCTGTCATCACCCTCCTCGTTATGGATGGGCTCGATGCATAGGGAGCGGCAGAAAATCCTGGCGGAGAAGTCCAAAACGGAGCAGGAAAGGCAGAGCCTCTTGTCAGAGCTTCAACGGAAAGAGGTGAGCATAGGCTCTAATTGTGCGATATTCTGGCTTTGAATCAAAGCCTTTGATGTGATCGCACCACCAAAATTCTGAATGCCTTATATCACCGCTGTTGCATTAGCGACTCGCTAATAGCGAGTGTTGAACTCTGGGAATTAGGAACTCGGGATTGTATTATTTCTAGGAGCAAGGCGAGAAGCAGCGGGAACAGCAAGTGCAGTTGCTGGATAAGTTGAAGCAGATGGAGGATAAAATGCTCATGGGGACTAAAGTAGGTTGTAAGAGAGAATCTGCTCTATCCTGAAGGACGCAAGAACTTATAACCCGCGGAAAAATACCGATTAATATATCAACAGTTGGTTGTAGCTTGAACCTCACCTTAGCATCGTTCCTTCTCTTCTCGTACAATGCATAGTATGCATCACGTAATGTTCAAATGCAAGCGCCGCACAGGGCAGTGGATTGGAAAACATGTGTACATTTAGTGCACTTCTTCCTCGGCATCGAGGATACTATCCAGGATATCGTCGTTTGCAAAGCAGTTATCTTTGAACCCTCGTAGTGGCAAGTTAGACCAAGCTGCACGCTGTGTGGAGCTGACGAGTCCACCTGCTGTACACCTATTCGCATGTATTTATCTGCATACAGCCTATTTCATGAGGTTCGCGACATGAATAACTCATAATCGGTCATGAGTTGGTCATGTCGATGTCATATCGATAGGCGCCCAACATCTGTCACAATCGTGGGTGACGGTATGTTTTAGTAACTTGAATCGAGTCGCAAGATGTAAAGTTCGAACAGGTTATGCAACGGGTCACCTTGAGCCGAGGCTTCTGATGACGCGTTTGCAGTGAAGCCGGGCAGCCTCACAGGTTTATTCCGGAGAAGAATATCTCCTTTTACTTTGTGAACATTAATCTCAACGACGGCCAGTTGCTCGTCGTGAAGGTGATGGCTGCTACTGAGGAGAGGCGTATGGAGTTACGTTCATCAAGGCGGTGGATGGCCCTTGTATACTGAGTTCTCGGCCGAGTACTCCAAAATCAGATAGCACAGTTGGAGTTTTACTTCACGTATAGAAGAATATTAGGCAGTAGAAAATTTGGTGCCGCTATCACACATCTACGCCGTTCAAATATCTCAGATGGTTATGGCGTCAGATTGTCACTCGAAAGGTCTCGGGTCAAATCTAGGTGACGCTATTTTCTTACAGTGAAGGCCGACTAACAATGAATTGCAGCTCTGCAAGGCACAGACCGGCGCCGAGCGGCCAGGAGCAAGGCTTCCCTCAGGGCACAATTCTGGGCCCTCTACTCTTCGTAATCACTACTGACACGCTTTCGGAAGCTCTATAGGGTATCATCGCGAGAGTCACGGCCTGCATAGAAACACGCGGTCGTAGCCTACGCAGACGACTCTTCACTCTGTCCTTCAGTAAACTGGGATGTATATTCTTCCGGGTAAACTAATTTCCGCCTCTCCCTTTGGTGAATGGCTCCGCTGCGGACTATTCCTAAGGCGTTGCCGCTCGTCAATTTAAAATGGCATTTGAATCAAACTGTTTGATGTCGTTGTTGACCATCGTGAAGCATCCTCTAGCCTTGTGCCGAGTCGAGGCTTGAAGTGCAAACGAGCACCGGACAAGTTTCCTCTTTTTTTACGTGACGCTTTTGGTTTCTCTACTGTATACAGGAGAGTTACAATGCCTGACTGGCTTTAGCCTCGCCCTCCTTCGACACAAATTTCGCAGTACCTCAACGAGGCACTACTCGCCCATGGCGACTCGCAATCGCCCGATTGGTGAACTGAGCTCTAGAGAGCTCTTGTGATATCCAACAGTTTCAGACTGGATTCAGGTAATCCAGCAGGCTGCAGTCCAGGAAAAGGAATTGAAAAAGGCGAAGAGGGCTCTACAAAAGAAGAAAGAAGAGGAGGAGCGAATACGAGCCAAGGTTCGGCGTCCTGAAGATCGCTCTCCGAGAGTACTCGCTCCTGTGGTATTGTGCGCTCTAGGTTAAAGAGCAGGAAGAGGAACGTCTCCTTCTAGCTGAGAAGTACGAAGCCAAGGGTGGCCAAGTTGTCAAACTGACGAGCAAAGTAGGACGTATGTTTTATTGTGACGTATGCGGTTTCATGCGTTGACAATAATGACTTGATGATATGTGATGTCTTGTCTCCAGCTTGAGAAACTCTGGCATAAGTACAAGAACGCCAGTGCGGAGGTTGATGACTTGCAGAGGTAAGGCTTTTTGCCAAAAGGCTTTTGGTAGACTCAGTAGTGGATTCTACGACTAATGTTTACTTCAGAGAATTCCAACGAGAAAGAGAAGATATGCTGGAATCCATCCGAGCCTTGAGCAAAGAGCTCAAGCTGAAGTCTCTTGTGATCGACTACTTCATACCTCCTGAGGAGTGAGTCTCCTCAACAGTGTCGCGACGAACAGATCCGATCGTCGCAGGTTGCCCGAGTGATGTCCCCCTCAGGTACCAGAGAATAGCCGACCGCGCACAGTACGACCAAGTAGAGGATGCATGGGAGATCAGCCATATTGGACTAGCTGGGAATGCTCAAGCTAGACGTCCTGGATCGGCCCTTGGCCTTGAACGCCCAACGACAGAGTTTTCCCGGGTTGCACGGCAGCATTCAGCGGACCCAAGGTGAATGTTACAGTTCCGTTACTCATCCTGTGCCGTTGTCGCTTAGATTCCGCAGCGATGGTATATTGCAGACTGATCTGTTGCCTACTGAGCGACTCACTCGAGCTGGCGAAGTGGACCCTTCGCAAGCGATGAATAATGAGGTGCTCAGCGCCATACAAAGTGGTAGGGACGAATAACAATGAGTATTTGCTCGTGGTTTGTGGCCAGGTCTCGACGAGAATGACTACGTTCCTAACACTAGCGTCTACTTTTCGTGAGTTTGCGATAGCGAATGAACGTCTGAGCTCTACTACTCATCAGATATGCCGAGATGACCAGTGGACGTCCCCGTTCGGCTAATCGGTCCGCATGTCGACCACAGAGCAGCACACGACGCCCTGGTGCGAAACTGTTGCCTTAAGGAGTTTTCTCTGCTTACGTACCCAGGCACGGCGAGTCGCCATGGGAGGGCGGGGGTCCTTGGATAGCATGTTTCATTGGGCTGTGATACTGTGTAGACGACTTGTTCAATGATCTATTCCGAGTTTGAATAATGCCGGGTGGCGGGATCGAACTAGAATCCCTGGTGTCCAGTGGACACTGTCCACATGCAATAGGTGACGGTGATGACTGTTTGGCCACGGTTTGACCGGGTTGAATCGACTTGCGCGGATTCTTCATTCAAGGAAGTACGACGGTCCGGTTGGTTTTTGGGTTTCTTTAAATGTCTTCGAGCACATCATCTGAATCGGAGCTCGTGACTCCGAACTAGTGACGTCACTGGTCATTGCGTTTTGCCGTATTCACTCGGCTAAATATCCTTGCCGGAACATGCTCTCTCCTGCCCTCCATACCCGAGGAGCGCGGCCGCAGTTGCCATCGTTTGGAAGCTCCCGAGAGGTTGTTCTCTCTATGAATTGCTGGTAGATCCGTTTGCAATGTGGTTCATGATTCAAACAGAAAAGCAACCTGCTGGTCTCACTGAGGCTCACTCATGTCTTATGGTTCCAATCGCACGTGCAATTTTAACTCCACTGTGACTTCGGTTGATCTTTGACATTGCTGATGCTCATTGGTAAAGCCGCAATGGGCATTTGATAACAATCACAACGATTATGTAGGTAGTCTAACGACTATCCATCAGACATGACGATCGACTTCTGAATACAATCGACTACAAGTTAATCACATTTGTCTGACGGAAGTCGTGAGAAGATTCTCCAGGATAGTATCCTCGTACTCCCAGTATTACTGGAAGTACGAGGATGATCCTGTTCTGACGTCAGAACATCATTAGTGTAGAAGTGACCAGCACTGATCAAGGCTAGTTGAACGCAACACAGACTGAACATTATTGGAGAGCATAAATTGAGAGGATATTCATATTGATAAATTCAAGTCAGCTTGCTTGAAAAAGTGGTTGCTTCTTCTCCCTTTTCCCTTGCCTCGTCCTTTACCGCCCTTGCCAATACTCCGACGGACACCCGGAGCAGCAACACGTGCTTCCGCGTTGCTGTCAAAATACAGTCTGGCCTTTTCCAGAACCTGCTCGAATGTTAAAGTCGGGTCAAGGCAGAACGGTTTGATCGAAGCACTTGCTGGGAAGTTATGAGGCAATCCGCGATAGAAGAATATCTTCTTCCATTCGCCCTGACATTCCCGATGAGTATTGGGACATGTTTGCCTCACCAGTCGATTAATAGCAGTAGCATACTCGTCAACAGTGTCATAGTTGGTGAAGCTAATATCACACAAGTTGTTGATCGCTCGATCATGACTTTTGCCAAACCTTTTTCGTAGTTCGGAGCGAACACGGGCCAAATAACCTTTCTGTTGTGGATCTGTCTTAGGATCACCAGGCCGGACCATAAGAACAGCTTGGTATGCGTCACCCGAAACGGATAGGCGCAAAAGCAAAGCTTGATCATGATAGTTGAGATTAAACCCGTCTGGCCCTGCAATCATGTCAAGCTTATCAAGCCACTCTTCAACATCTTCTTTTGGAGTACCAGAGAATTTAACTACATTCTTACGGAGTTCAGACATCCGTTGGCCTTACCGTCGATCACTCCTAAGGGTTGACTTTGGCTGGTCATCAAAGGTTTGTGGTATCTTGGGGAACGAGTTCAAGTCTCGATTTCCTCCATCAAGATTCACACCAAAATTGCCTTCTTGAGTGGGCTGTTCCTGCCCTGGTCTACCCCGGGAGCTTCTTCATCTGTCCTGGGAATTGGATCAGCGTTTTCCAACTCTCCGTCAGGACGAATCTCCTCAGACACGTCCGAGAGTTCTTGAATACCATCCATACGGATGATATCGGAAAGAGTCATGTTCAGACGATCGACTGGAGTCTGGGCACCAGTTGAACGCAACACAGACTGAACATTACTGGAGGACATAAATTGAGAGGAAATTAAGGAAATACAAGTTGTATATATTATTAGTGAGTAATGATGGCAATGTTCCTAGCGAAACGCTAGGGAACAAAAATCCTTTGTGTATGCGTGCAACACAAAGGAAAACTGCTTCGCTCAACGCCACGGAACAACTGTCCCAATCACTGCCGGGATCGGCTCCGGATACCGGTCTCGAGCCTATTGGCAATCTATTATGTGTTCTGGCATAAACGAGCTAGTGGCACAATGGCAAAGTGTGTCATCATGTTTCCACTACTCTCCACTAGGCTTTAAAGTAGGAGTATGCACTCATGACTTGTGTCACACAAGTTGTGTGTGTTCTGAATCTTCATCGATATCGCCTAGTGGTTAGGGCGTTACTTTAATGAAACATCTAATCTCCGAGTTGTGGCAGGGGTCCTGCCGCAGGGCGTGTTTCGACTCACGAGTGCCATCTGCGGAGGATGACACGCAAGGTACACTAAGGAGTCCTTAGTAAGGACATTCAGAATAGTAAGCTTCTATCGTAAACCACTGAAGCTTGCTACCTGGAGTGGTCCAAGGACCTACATTGGAGACCTCGGTTAAAAAAATATATACGCTTGACACATATACTACTCCGGGTTGTCAAGACAGTCGGGCTTGTCTGACTAGCTTGGCATCTTGAAGGACTCAGGCTACCCTTGTGCCAGCAGCGATTGTGTCAATCGCTGTCCCAAATCAGGCTTCGCCGAAAGACAACTCGCTGGCACGGTTCCAACCGCGGAGAAGCTACGCTTTTCCTAAGCAGGAAACTCAGCAGGAAACGCTGGAAGGTAGAAGGAGCTCGGCAAAATTACACAAGACTTGATAGTCCGTAGTACAAAGACTCGGAAGTTATTCCCGTACTCCCACAATGAGCAAGGAATTAGCTACAGATTAAAGGCAAACGAGATCCACTCTCAGAGTGGCACTCTGTTCCTCACCGGAACAGAAGATAGACCGTCCCGGAGGTCACGTGAGACGGATGCCCGGAGAAGGATTATGCGGGCGATCCAGGAGCACAATACACACACGTGGAACGCGAAGGCAGGACACGTGATTCAGGTGTCCTGCCTTCACGTGACGTGAAAGTCCACATCTGTATTGAGCTTCGGTCGGAGCACTGGTTGACTCGAGAGTCATAAGATGAATGAGCAGAAAAGTATATAGTTATCTAATTAGTCTCTCATGCCGAGTATCTTGTGGCGGTTTCAACGAAGATACGTTGGTCTGGCGCTTGTCTTCCTGCGATAGCACAAACAACATCACATTGGGGAGTGTGCGCCAATGTTGGTCGCCCTTGGTTTGATTGCCGCTGGGGGCGGAAGGAGGAGGCGACAAGGTGCGAGCCCGCTTAGTTCGGGTTCTACTAGCAACTCCAGACATGGTTGGAAGGGAAGTACGTACTAAGACAGCAGCAAACAGAGAGTGTAGTGAAGTAGGCAAGACAAATAGAGAGAGTAGTAATATTGCACGTACTCAAGACAAATGGATACGCAGATACGCAAGCACAACTGGCGCAAGCTAGCTGATTCGCATGCGTGCCGCACAAAAGCAAAGAAGCATCAGCATTCGCCCAAGTTGTGCGATAAATCGGCTACGTTGAGATCAAAAATATTGACCGGAATGCATTCTCCTATGTCTGTGCGACTGCTCTCCTTGATCAATGTATTTGACGTGTTGAACGTCTCCCGAGGAGAAACTCTCAAGCTCGATGTGAAGTACCAAGATATTCCCAAAGGGCACTTTGGATTGTATCATACTCTGGTCGACGAGAATGGCAAGGAGCTACATGCTCTTGTTGACACTGGAACGAGTTTCTCTTTCTTCATCTGGAAGGATTGGTACGAGTGGGCCAGTGGACACCCCTGCAGTATTTGTCCCATGGGGTGTTACGCATGCTCGGAGCCTTGCCTTGTGGGTAAAGTGACGAGAACTCTCACTTTCGAGGACAAATACATGGTGAAAATTTTTCAGCACAAATCGAAACTAACCATGGGTCAGGTGTCGGAGATCCTCACTTTCGGGCTGATATTCGATCAGAAACCTCCCGTCAGTAAAGCTCCTCCGACTAACTTGATGGGTCTTGGCTATGATGGAGGTGATGTGAACTTCCCGTCTCTGATGACGCAGTTGCGATCATCAAAAACTGTAACGAGCGGGATCATTGCTCTCTACTTGTATCCTCCTGCTGATCCTAACAAGGCATCCGCTGATGGAGGCCTACTCCTGGGTGGAGGCGATCCTGCATTATATGAGGGTGCCTTGAGGTATGTCGACTTCTCTACGGACAAACATTATATGGTCAATATTGACAAGCTACAAGTCGGTGATGGACATATAACTCTTGGAATCAACATGAACCTAGATCTCGACACCGGCGCCAACTTTCTATACGTCCCAACATTATACTTTAAAAGTCTCATCAAGGAGATTGGAGCTCAAGCTGATAACGCTGCGGGTAAGCATGTCCCCTTCTACCCAGTGAACGAGCACCGGTATTTCCCTTGCCAGTACATGAGCAAGTTGCCACCGTTGAGGTTTTATTTGGGTCCTCAGGGCACAACTCCATTCACGATGACATACACGAACTATGCCTTGAACCAACATGGTATCTGTGAACTCCTCATCTTTCAAAATTTGAAGAATGATTGGAGTTTCCCCGATCGTATGCTGATTGGTAATTATTTTGAGTTCGACCCTACTCTTAAACGAGTCGGAATCGGCAAGTTGAAACCACGATCTCTATAAACAATTACGTTATTTCGTGGTCTTCAGAATCCACGGTCTACCGCAGCATGGCCTTCATCATCGTTGGTTAGTCTACGACCGCTCCCGTGAGAAGAGTTTCGACTGGATTCACAATTTTAATAGCATGATTCCACATATGATATTCAGAAGAATGCTACTCGGCGAAACATTCGTTTCATCGAGAGATTTTTTATTAGGCAAGCGAGCGCGCTGTCCGCGGATTACGATTAATCTTACACATTGGAGCTTCTTGAGTTCATCATGAGTGCATCCCATTTCCGAACAAGGAACTGACTTTGGCCGCTAAGCTTCGGCGACGAGCTCTAAGTGGAGAATGAAAGATTCAGAGGACTCCTCGGTGCGGAACGATTAAACTCCTAGTAAGAGTGGCATTATGAGACGTTCACATCTCTAACAAGTTGGAAGTCAAATCCTACAGCCAGACATTTTCCATAGGAAGAGCCACTCAGAGCACGATAGTGATTTCAGTGGAATCAATCCACTCAGCTTCAAAACGAAGCCCTCACTCACTTACTGCATCGCATCAACTGGTGTCAATTAACACGTGACTGGCGAATGTAGTACATTCAATGTACAAATGGCAAACGACTCACAACGCGACACGGAACGGTGTGGTTATTGACAACAATGAGCATGCAAATATCATTTCTGTGACGGGCTGATAACGTAGAGGAAATATCCCTATCATCGTCATGAAGAAATTGCTCACATCTCAGTCGTCTCGGTATCTCTGTACATTCCGCGGTTTACGATGTTGCTAATCTGTTTGCGATCATTGTCTATCTCGGCGTGCCGGAGGGCCCATGCGACCTCTCGAGAGTCCCTGGCAACAAAACAAAAAGCTGCAACATTGTGTCAGTGTCTCCACGGAAGAAATCCTCGTGTCGAGTGCAAGGTTCACAAACTGAACCTCGGTGCAGTACCCACAATACTGAAGTATATGTTTACTTTCTCACTAATTATAGGAGTTTATTTACGAATTCGGGAAGAAGTGTTCAGGAACCAATAAGAATTTGCCGAAACGTCCTCAAAAGTTTTCGTATTGTCACCGACACACGTAGTTGACCATGCGCATATTTTCCCACACTGCATACGAACTTTAAAAACTCTGTGCCCGTAGCATTCAACCGCTCTGCATCAGCATCGATGTCTTCCCGTTTCCCCTTCAATTCGGGCCAATCGGATATTTCCGAGGGAGCGTGAAGGAACTGACGATCACGAACACTTCTCGACTCTGATATTTGTCGAGTCATGAATACATCGTCCTTATTTAGGTCAGTCTTTCCTGTAGTAGCTTGTCGGCTCCTAATGGAACGCGTAACCGAGCAGCTTAGCTCGTACCCTACTAGGAAGTTCCCCCAGGAGCGGTAATAGTAGGCAGACCCGATCGTGGGTCGAACGAGGCGTCGTCTGGATGAGGCGGCGCTCGATGGAGGAAATGTCTGACAACGATCTAATATATCGCAGTGATTACTGATCGAATGCGAAATTCGGCGACCCATTCTGTCACCAAAATTCGAGTAATCTCCGCCAAGGCTAGCAGGAAGCTGTTCTATTGTTATACTCAGTCCATTCGTCCAAAATAGTGACGCTCTGGGCAGTGTTATAAGCGAATGACAACTGTGGTGTAGGGAGGCTCAACGGGTGACTCTTGGGATCAGTATCACATTTCCGTATCATTTTTTTTTCATTTATTATCAATTTTTGCTTTCATCACTAGCTTAAATATACCCTCGAAGTATCGGTTGCTCTTATAGCGTACTACTTCAGGTTGCCATCACTTTATTATGGGTACAAGATAGACTATGCATAACATCATTGAATAGTCTGTTCAATGACGTTAATAACGTTCTATTCGGAATAGAACATGTCAAGCTGGATGAAAAGCCAGAGTAACGAGTTTGCAGATGAGCACACAGTCGTTCTCACCGCAGTAGGGGGGCCTTTGCTTTCACTTCTGTTGTCATCGGTTCGGCAGAGTTAACGCTTCCGAGAGTGGCAACTTGCAGTAGCGAGAGATGAAGTACGAGTACGATGAACAATTGGTAATTGCTGATACATGCAATTGAGGTTGGGTAACTCGATTCAACCCAGGACGGGCAACACTGTCTGTTGATCCCGCCCGTCGATACATGCCGTAGAGTTCGAACAGACCCGGGTTCGAATCCACCCCCCCCCGGAAACTCAATAATAGCACACGAATGAAAATAAACTGGGTTCCAGCAATGTTGAAACATAAAGGCTGAATGCTGAAAAATCCCTACAATGAATGAAATCACCGAAAGGGAAACGAGTGTCGAAGCAGCCGCATGAGCTTCCTCCTCAATGCGCGTCTCCACGAAGATCTTTACACAACACTAAAAATCTTCCGCGTGCGTTAAGAGTCACTCCTTACTGACTCGACCGAAATTGAGGGAGGTCCAACCTTGTCCACTCCGCTAATCACTCCGTTATTGGCGGTGATTTGCGTCTGGTGTGGTATGAAGTGCTTCCCCCACTCCTTTATCGAATCGCACATGACCATTTCTCCCTCGCCAAGCGTTGTCTTGAATTTCTCCAAGGTCTCGCCCGACTCATTACAACGGCCAATAAATGCCGCTAAAGTCTCAGCGGGATTAGCAGCGCCAACGGCTGTAGCCTCCCTAGGGGTGCCCGAGTGGTCAGGGAAATCTTCATCGTTGCTGAGGCTGTACACGAATTCATCATATTCGCGGAAAACATTTTCCAAATGCTGTTGAGCGCTGAGAGTTGTGCTGACAGTCACTGATGGCAGCCGTAGAGGGTCTTGTGGTAGAGGGGGAGCCTCTTGGTCTGGGCAACGGTGCTCACCGCCTTCTGAGTGATCAATAGGCGAAATATAGATGCGGCTGAGTACTCACTACCTGAAGGCTCATTCAACTGCTCTGAAGTAGCGATGGGTACGGTTGCCCTCCTATGCTGAAAACAAAGCAGTTCGCCATCGAGAGAACCAGGTTCAAATAAGGGCCCGGGCATTTCACCCCAACGTACCGTGGTGGCCTCTGCCGGAGTTTTTTCGGTGGTTCGACCCACACCTTGTACTGACCGCAGTACCTCCAAACGACATGTATGCGGAGATTATTTCCCTCGAGCTCACCCTTCGGAATTTATTCGCAACTCGGGTGTCGTAGAAGGTGACAGTTGTTGCCAAAGTGTCGGAGTGAAGGGTAGGCTCCGATGTGAGCTGGCCGTTGATAAGCTCTCTAAAATGCGTTATTTTCATGAAACATGAAAAGGGCGAAATTATGCGTGCTTACATATCGCCGAATTTCTCGCAGCAACTCAGCGTTTCACCAACTTTCCATCGTAAATTGCCGACATCAACTTCCCCAGATGCACCCACGTTAGAGTGAGCTCTCTCTTGGAGGGAGATGTGGGAGATGCTGATGCTCACGGGCTCGCCAGTGCCATTGGGGTCCACTGCGACCACCTGGTCGGGGTAAGGGGCACTGATGAGAGAGTGGAAACATCTACCTTTGGACTGAGGCTGGTAACATCCTTTAGGCGGTCCACGGCCAAGAGCGGAGCCCGACTGTCAAAATACCTAAGAATAAATGCTCTAATGGTATGAGCTGCTGCTCTCTAGCTGACAACCCAGGTTCAAATCGCAGCACCTTCTTCCCCCAACTCACGTGATGCGCGCGGTACTTTCGCTCGATAAATCCGAACCGAACATTCCCGAGAGATCAACCGCTTCAATATCTCCGAAAGTGTCGAAGTAAGAACAAAGCGCCGCTGCAGAGACCGGGGCGTTTAAACCTGTGCGAAAACGTCAAGAAACACCGGTTATACTTGCGACCGATGATTACAAACAGGAAAATCAGTTACTATTCCGAAGCTCTAGGAACGAAATCGACACAACTGGAATGCTCAACCACACAGTATCACGAAGAGGCGAGAATTCTCCAGCGAGCTCAAACAGAACTGGACCAAACGGGTCGGACGAATACTATCTCTCTATCGCCAATGTATCTTCCGAACCCGCACACGCTCTATCCACAGCCCCCATTCGAATTCCTTCACGATATTGCCCTGATTCGTCGCAGAAGCTGTTCAAGTAGGTGGGCTACTGCTGATTCACTGGTGAAGAGAAAATTCCCCAGTCCGGTGGACAAATCGCAACGTAGACTTCCGTACTGCTGCAACAACCACAGCCCTCACTACCAAGTATAAGGTCATTCGTCGAGCTGGTCATTCTCCGGAATGTGTTGAAAAAGTACTAACGTCACCCAAAATGGGCCGTGAGAAAAGGTCTGGGCGTTTTTACACGGGCGAAAACGTCCTTAACTGGAAGTTTTTCCCCACTCTATAGACTTGTGGCGCGTTTTCGAACTATGTCACTCAAGTTTCCTAGTTGTATTCAGGCAATCTGAATCTTTCCTTTCGTACTCGTGAAATTGGGACATTCAACTTCCCCCCCTTTTCCAGTGTGAACACACCTGGCCTGCCGCTCAATACGATGCTTCCGTCGCGACCAGGGGAATGCTCACATGCCGCCCTTTTTGCTAGCTATCGTCCACTGGGAGAATAACGGTGGACTGTGATGATGGATTATCATTCGTTCGCTTCGCTCCGCCAGCACACAATGTGATTTTGGAGGCAATAGCAGCTGGCGTGTCGCCTACCCTAGTGTTGGAGGAATATGTGTTCGCTTTCCTCAGCTTAGTTCAGGTGTTTCCTCCCTTATTAAAGAGGCTTATATACAAATTCGGGTAGAAATGGGTCTCAGAAATCAACATTAATTTCCCCGAAATTCCTCACACATTGTTAATCTGCATGCTCTATTGTGTGTACTTGAGTACATCGCATGCGTGCGTGTGCTGCAATGCAGATGTTCTCTTGAATGACTAGGGGAACGCAAGATTCAGATGAGCTGCTGTTGACGATAGAGTATATACAGCTCAAAGAACTGTTGTACAGCCATAAAGTCTGTTATGGTGTCAGCTATAGACTATACCAAGAAGAGCAAGAGAGGAAGAAATCAAGTCAACTATGAATACTTATCAACGACACGCGCGGCTCCATAACTTTGCACGCATGTACAAGTGGAAGTCGTTATCATTGTCGGGGGTATGAGTCTAGCACTTGTTAGTTCGTTCTTTCCTGACTCCTTGTCTACCGTGTTGGTAAATCCATCATAAAAATTTCTATATTGTCACCGACATATGCAGTTGAACATGTGCATAGTTTTACTAGTTTTTATTAGTGCAACAGCTTCCTACGAGCTGTTTCACACGATTAAGCTCAAGAGCAGACGTGGAAAAGAGTTCATCTCGAGTGGTGGTTGTGCTTGCTACGATGGGTCCTACTGCAGCATATACTCCTTCCTATGACCAATGACCGGGGGCACAGTTCCTCACATCACTGGTCGCAACAAAACGATCTCCAAGGAATAGAACCGGCATCCTTTCCTATGACATGCCATGCGGTTACCCACGACGCTACGAAGGACGCTGTACATTATGATTACTCGCCTCATGCACGGACGGTCGATGATGCTGGTGATGTGGTGTGCTGCGCCCTGAGTCTCATCATGGTTTTGGTTTCCAGACGCGTCACTAAATTCGATGCTCCCTCCAACGATCTCCAACAGCACCTCTCTAGGGCAGGCCCCAGAATATGCTCGGCGATTGAACTCTATACCTCCACACGTTCCGTCTACGTGCGCATCACCAGGGGAAGAGGAGCCTTCGTTTGGAATCGATCAAAGCTGGCAACACCAAGACGAATACTACTCAGGTGAGCTCTGCTCCTCTGCTGCTCTCAACCTGGGATCATTCAGGTGATCTTGCTGCTCAAGCACCCCAGTTCGATACGGAGGTAGGACATGCGCACAGCGAAGATTCTAGATATCTACCTTCAGCAGACTGGACATCATCATCAGCAGCAGCAGCAGTGGATGGGTTATAGAAGTGATGGACAGATGGGAGGTCTCGACGCCGACGAGGAGGAGGAGGAGGAAGCCTTCCCGAACACCGAAAATGGTAGGGCTTGCTTATTTCGTACCACCACCGTAGCACTGTAGCGCTCACAACTCAACGTGTGGTGCTAAACATGCATAGCCACCTATAAGATAGTCATTATAGGCTTGCTTACACGTGGGGAGAGACGCTTTATACGATGCCATTCCTGATGGCTTGTGGCCTCTCTTATGAGGATTTCTCTGTCGCTTTACTGGTCATTCACGCGAATAGATGTCTAGGATGAAACTACAAGAGGACTATCTATTCAACCTGATCCTGACTACGGGCATACTCCTCGTGTAGTGTTGGAGGAATATATGTTCATACGAGGTTCGGTATATGCGAACCCGGGTAGAAATGCGCAGAAAATTTCCCAAAATTTTCATATTGTCACCGACACATGTAGTTGACCATGTGCATATCTTCTCGCACTGCCCATGGACGTCCTTCTGTGCACCCTTGATATCAGGGAAGCATCCAGGAACCTCTAATATTCCCGAGGGGGGTCATTTTGAATTTCCCACATGGCTAGTAGATGTCATAATACTAGCAATATTTTCCCCATTGTTACCAAACCTTGTTTGAGATGGTCACCGTCAGGCACACCGGTGGCTACTTACCACACGCCGCCTGGGATGCTCCCTCCCCCTCGATTCCCACCAGCGATGTTCGTTCCTCCCATGCAGCACCCTCTGTTGCTGCCACCACCTCCTCCTGGGGTCCATGCTGGAACGTGAGGAAAATGCAAGAGTGTTCAAGTCATGCAAGTGGTTCAGCGTGAATAGTGGATTCTATCCGACGGCGGCTACTCCAATGCTGCAAAACTACAGCCCTGTGTGGTGGCACCAGCAGCATAGTATGCGTATGTATCCACCTGTGATGGTGAGCTTGTCGGGGAGGTCCCGGGTTCGATTCCCAGGGGGGTCGTTTTTAGAACGATGAATTACAGCATAGTAGCGGCTACGGCGTAGCTGGGAAGAATGGTAGTGTTATCAAGAGTAGCGCAATGATCTCCTTTATCTCTTGAACTCAGGGTCAAGCGATCCGCAATCTGCGGACATCGAAAGGTCATCTAGTGTGACCAGTGAGGATGAGGAATGGCATCACCAAAGGGGACGGGAAAAGGTGGGTAACACATCACTTCTGCATATCATCTGAATTTTCTATATAGTGCACTACATAGACTTCACCGTAGGGAAGCTCCTTACGTTTGCAAGGCGATATATTAGCAAATCTGTCTCTGTTATAGTGAAAATTATAGGGGGAGTGTACAACCTCATCATCCTACTACTGTTCAGTTCTGATTTTGCTCATCATCAGTTCTACCACGATCTCACCTCTGTGGTGGAGGAGGCCTTTCGACAGGAAAAGCGACGCATTCGAGCGAAGTATCTGAGGAAATGCGTCTCGGGTACATCTCCGTCGTGCTTGGAAATAATAACAGCGAGGCTTCGGTCAGGCGTGGATAGTGGCGCTCAAACGGCCACTTTGAACACCGTATCGATGGCTGTGCAGACTCTCCTTGGAGTTGTCTCTAGACGAGCAATGGGGACGCAGACTCCTACTGGTAGACACAGTGGGTATATCTATTCGCTTTCCTCAGTTGATCTCGAGAGTTTTCGAAGAGTTATGAATCCGAATAGTAGTGTACAGAAACCAATAAGAATTCCCCCAGGAAAATTCTCAGAATTTTCGCATTATATAGATCAAGTCCTAAAGAGATGCGAAGAGAGGATGTGTTTCCTGTCAGCAGGTGTGTCCGCAACTTGTAGTGTTCAAACTGAGCAGAAGCTGGCTGTTCATGCTGAGATGCAAGTGGACGGATCTACCAGGGATGATCTTACGCAGTGGGGTTGGACCGGTCGGAGGAAACTCTTTGATGGCACCCTCTTGTCAGTTCTGCAGTTATCGAGGAGTTGCAGAGTAGAAGTGAAACGCAGCTGTCGGAGTTGCAGGCGAAAAATACGAAATTGAGAGATCTTCAGCGTGCGAAATCAGTAGGCAAGGGGAGTGAGTCTTGAGGAAAAGCAGAGTGATTGCTGCAGTCATTGGAGCTGAAGATAAGACAGTTGGAGTCGGAAAGGGATCAGCTGCAAGCATCGCGGAAGGATCTGTCGAATCAAGTGGGTGATACCACACCTTAGTGGTGTTCCATACCATAACTCGCTCAAAGTGCCGTAGATATTACGTTAGCGCTTTGTTAGTTGAAGACAGCAGATAGGAAGATGAAGGCATTAGGGAGTGCCAACAGAGACATCCAAGCGTCGATGGAGAAATCCACGAAAGAGCATATAAGCGTTATAATGGCCATGCAGAACGAGGTGGCCGACATTGCTCCGTCACTCGCCACGAAATTAGTTCCCAGATCGCCGAGCTTGAGAAGCAAGTGAAAGAACTTGGCAAGAAACTGGCAGAGAAAACGGAGGAGGTGCGCAATGGATATCCTATAAAAACGCAGTTTAGTACCATAACTCGACGAACTCTCGACATCCTTCGTTGCTTGGCGATTGCACTTATGGGAGTAAACGCTTCCAACCTTGCTAAATTTTTATACTAAAAATGGAGTACTGCGGTCGCTAGGGAATTCGATATTTCTACGCCTATTAGAGAATCTGGTATTTTGGTATCTGTCTTCAGCACATTGCGACACAGCGAGTGGTGGATATGTTCAAAGTAGAGGTTCGGAAATGGCAGGGGGAGGCTCGCAAGGTTCAACAACGCCAAGTCCAGCTCGTATCGTGTTCTAGAGTAGGTCCAGGAAACTGGGAAATGTCGAGAGGTCGTTGATATTTTTCAGTGTATTACTTTCACGAAGTTAGAGAAGGCGTACACTGCTTTACGGAAGGTGAAGAGATTTGAGGAAATGCAAGATTGAGCAAGATTTCAAGATTTGTTAGGAACATGAATTGGAGCAGGAGCGGTATGCTGCGGCTTTCAAGGCGAGAGAGGAGATGAAGGACAAGTTCCGCGACTACGTATCGCCAGATAGGGAGGGACAGTTACTTCGGGAAATTGAGAATCTGGTGTGAAAATGCGTTGAGGAAATGCAAGATTGCAAGATGACTTTGAAATCAGAACGCGATGCATGAAGTTGACCAGAGGTGCCTTAGGAAGGAAATCGCGCAGTTGAAGCAAGAGCGGGATCGTATGCGAGGCCAGCATGCGGTGAGAGGACAGTGACGATGGAAATGCATATTCATTGGGTGAATTAGTGTATAATGTTTCGCCACCCTAGTGATATGAAAAACACTATATTTCACGACTACTGCATAGCACCGCGAATATCGACTCGCGGTGTGAAACGGGTGAGACTTTATTGATTTTAATGAATTTATTATTATTAGAGTAACGAGTTTTAGAGTTTTTTATAGTATTATTATTACTGTTATTAATTCTCAAGAGTAATACTGTTGGAGTCCACGGCGGGTAGTGATAGTTTTGAACACGAGTTGCGGAAGGAGTGGTATGAATGCAAAGTTTTATTCTAGGAGGAGTCCCATCGATCATCGAAGTTGATGAGTGATCTACAGGATTCCATCGACGGTGTCCTTCCGCAAAAGACTGTGTCGTCGGAAGCTGACGCGTGGCTGGTGGAGCAGCTGGACTCGGCAGTTGAGGAGGGGTTGGTTGAGCGAGGCGGACCTGTGTCGGGCTCACAGGCACAGCAGCACTCCTCTGAGGTGTCCGCGCTGCGGGCAGAAACGGCTAAGTTGAAATCTGAACTTGATTTCACGAAGGAGCGGTGCAAACAAGAGAGCGAAAATGCGAGGATGTATACCTCTTTACTCGAGGTGAATTTTTTGAACAAGTTTTGCCTGGCTGGTTGGATGCTACTCAGAACGCCGAGTTGGAGAAGGAACGGTATCGATTGAGAATGTTGGAGGTGGAGGAAACTCTACGTCGAACGCGGCGAGACTCTGCCACAACGCACAAGCTCGGCGATGTCTCACCAGTAAGCGTTGGTCATGTTGGAGGAAAGGGTAGGTTGATTCTTGCGCGAGAGATGGTAAGCAGGTGTGTAGATTCACAATGCAAATCTGTGTCGCAGTCCCACCGTACGGAAGCTGATCTTGAAATGGCGATGGAGGCTTACCCGAAGAAGGTGTTTGTGTTGTGAGAGTTGCTCTTTACCGGTTGCTGTTAGTCGCCGAACAAGAAGGCGAGTCGAACGGCGTCCTCGGATGAAGATGAAGATAGCGCGTTTGAGGCGAGTAGAGCGAGCCTTCGCCGATAGGTCCCTGGTTCGAATCCTAGTAAGGTTGTTTTTACTGCATCAGTATTGGCATGTCGCATGCATAGCTGTATGTTCATCATGACCACAGTGTTTTCACAATGTAATAAATCGTAGTTATATTATTTCTATATCGTCGACTTTTGAGTTCCCAGTCCGAATCGAAACAGTCTGGAGCGGTATGGGAATATATGTTTGGTTTTCCCCAACTGAGCTCGTAGGTTTCCTCAGTATACTATGAAAAATAACACGATTTTGGGTAGGAGTATACAAAAATCAACGATAATTTCTCAAAAATTCCGCAAAATTTCCATATGTAGTTGACCATGTGTATAGATGGGCAGATTTACGTTACGGACCGTTACGACTGATGTTTACGCTTACGGAGGGAAACCTGTAACGTCAATTACGGAGTACGTGAACGGCTTTTACGACAGAAAACATGACAAACTCAGGAACCTCACATTGAACATGTGCATATATTCCCACACTGGCCTGGAGTGGTTTGTCCATCAGAACGCTAGGGACGCGCTAGGTTAGTGAGGTGAAAATTAGATGAGTATTTTTTGTCGAGTTTTAACGACATGAAGAGTTTAACGGTGGGAGAATTAGGTTAAAATTCGGTAAAACGAAAGGAAAAAGTGTCCCGCCCAGTTCGCGCGTATCGTATCAGGTCTGGGAAGAGTAACATGCCTTTTCCGCAGCATCGTCTTCACTAGTAAGGGGGGTTCATGCTTGCTCTCGCGATTCATGAAATGGTTGTATGATCGGACATCTGTTACTACACGTCCTCATATGAGCTAGGCTTGAGGTATAGTTTCTCTGGAGAGTATGCGGCCTTCCTCAGGCCGACTACAGTAGTCTCGAGAGGTAGCCTTCCGTGACGAGACTGATCTCGAATTGTGGTACTCATGATTATTATTCCATTTCATAAAGAACGATGAAACACGTTCAACTCGTTTTCATATGTCTACCATCACTATTCGTAATGATAGTCACACCTATCGCAGTACTCTACAACCGATAAGGGTTCGTCGTTAACACAATTCACTCGAGTCGATGAATGAATAACTTGTTCACGTTACTTATAGCATTACGGAATATATGAATATCTAACACAGCTTAGATTAAGCCTTGAGCTTAGCTGTGGTAGATATTGTCCTACCTAGATATTCATAGCTGTCCTAGCTATGCTGTCCCGTTTGTGGTACAGCAGTCCTTGAGCCTTAAGGACAAGCCCTCACATACGCATGAACGGAGTTTAGTCGTTTAGGGCTTCGATCACTGTAGTGTTGCTGCTGCTGCTGCTGTAGTTATGCTACTTCGTCGCATTCCATGTCGGAGACATCTGCGATCACTCGCACTCCGGAGCGTCCAGACAATTTCCAAACACAACAACACCACCACGTTGGGCTCATTCGAGGACGATGACTATGAGGTGCAGTACAGGAATATATGTTTGGTTTCCTCAACTGAGCTCGTAGGTTTCCTCACTATTTTATGAAAAATCACACGATTTTGGGTATAAGTATACAGAAATCAACGATAATTTCGCAAAATTTTCTCAAAATTCGCATTTTGCTAGCAACACATGTAGTTGACTATGTGCATATATTCCCGCACTGCTGAGGTGAGACGCGGAAGCAGTGAGGGAATATATGCATTTGTTGGTAAGAATATAAAAACTTTAAATCATATATTGTTAGCTGGTGTGTGGATGTTCATAATGCGAGCTCAGTGAAGAAAACGAAATATATATTCCGACACTGCGTGGGGAATTGGTCGATTTTGAAGTTATACTCATAATATCAGGATTCGACGATGCCGAAGTTGGTGCCTTCTGAGATGTGCATCAAACTCGATGCGTGTCGGAAAACACGTGATTTCCGCAAAGCCCAGGATCTCATCCAGGAGGAGCGCGAGAGCATCGCTAAGTACCATAAATTTGACAACTCTTTTCGAATCCCTCCTATTAGACCGTTCCCTGCTGAGGACTTAACCGCCGCTCTCTGTGCTGTTGTGGAGCGACGACGACCCTGAGTGGTCGTATCGAA
>NW_003208208.1:37236-41146 GCF_000006405.1 Perkinsus marinus ATCC 50983 | reverse complement strand
CAACAATAATTTTCCAACTCGTGTAGTAGTTGATCATGCGCATATATACTCCGACACTGACCGCTTTTTACTACCCTCAGCTCTGGCTGGCCTAGCAGTGTTGTCATTGCGTCGTGAGGACCTCATACGATCCGAATATTTCGTTCGTATTGCTAAGGAGCTCTTCGAGAGGGGGGCGAGAGATTCCAGGAGGAGAAAGGAGAAGGACGGTCTGCGAGGCCTCTGGACGAAGGCTGTGCCAGGGGTAGTATTCGTTTGCGGTTTTAGGAAATATGTGTGCTGTCCTCAGCTGAGTTTGGGAGTTTTTGCATGCGAATTCGGGTAGAAAATCACAGAAAACAACGAAATTTCCTCGGAAATTTTATCGTTACTATTTCTCTACCACTGTTATAAAAAGGATGAAAATTCGTGCATTTCAGCAGAATTTGAGGATAGTGTAGTGTTTGAGGAATATGCGTCCGCTTCCCTGAGCTGAGCTCAGGAGGTTCCTCACTAGTTATAGAAGTTTACTTACGAATTCGGGTAGAAGTGTACAGAAGCCAGAGAGGAATTCGCCCTGAATTTCCTATACCAAAAAGAATTTCCATGCTGTCACCAACACATGTAGTTGACCATGTGCATATCTGTGTAGGGTATCTCAAGTATGTTTGAGAACTGCATCATCTGTGCATTTTCAGTCGGCACTTCTGGCGTTTTGCGATTCTTATTCGACTGCTATCGTTCGAACAGGAATGCACTGCGAGATGGATATTTTCTGGTTGCTACTTACGTATTTGCGGACCCGAACGCAGGAGTATCGCCTCGCTGAGATCGCTAAAGGTCTGCGAATCTGCCACCGCCGAGGGTGCGTCTCTCGAGATGTCGTACACGGGATAATCGATCGAGTGATCGATTTCCTACGGGACTTCACTGCGCGAGATGTCGTCGCCTTCGTCGATGCTATTACTCGGTTTGGATGTAGTGATGATGCCCATCTCACTTTCTCAAGAGTCGCCCTTGACATCGCCGCGACCGATGTGGACGGTCTCAAGCGTGCCGAAGTTGCTACGCTGATCATCGGCCTCTCTAGATTCACCAGTGATCGGATAAAGGCTCTTGATTGCGCGTGCGTGCAAAAGCTCATACGGAGGTTGAAAGAAGAGGATACGGGGGAGATGAGAAATTTTGAAGTTGTAGAAGTACCGAAATGTCTGTTGCGAAATAGTCTACTCGATGAGGTGCTGTTTCAACGGTATTATGCAGCAGCCTGTGATAAAATATGCGTTGAGGAAATGCAAGATGGCAAGAGAGAGCGTATCTTGAGCGTAGCAGAAGTGGTGTCTCTTCTGATAACATATAGTAAGGCAGGTTTATCCCATCCGAGATTCATACGCAAACTGGGACAAGTGCTGGCGGTGACAGGCGTGGTGATGGGGTTTAACGCCGCACAGGTTTTAGCGGTATATAGAGCGATTAATCGGCTGAAAATAGCGGAGCGAAGCGATGATTGTTTTAATATCGTTTTAGAGCAGATTAATAGGTGTATATATCAGTTAGTGGCTGTGAGGGAGCTGGAGGTGTCAGAGGCCCTCGCGCTTTTGGAGGCAGGCGCTTTGCGGTTGGAGTGTGGTATGGTGCTCGCCCAGTACACGCTGGGTCGGACAGATGATGAGAAAGTTCGATATGATGTTGAAAAATTGGTTGAGGCCATCGAGAGGCCACCATAATGGATGTGTTTCTGTGTGCAAACGCTGTAGTTGAGCTTCGGATGGAAATTCCAAATTCTGACGGTTCGCAGGTGAACGAATGCATGAAATGAATCTCAATGATTAAAACATCAAAACTTTGCTCGCCGATGATTACGATTAGCATCATCATGCCTGAGGCATGTAGCTCTACTGAGAATTCCTCAATTCCTGAGAGCAACCAAGATGGACTTTATCGGTCGAACTCACACTGTAAATTCCGATTCCCTAAACTCTCGCAACGAAACGCAATAGAGAATTTGTGTTATAAATCCACGGCTCACTCGGGTGCTCTGATCTCGTCACGGCCGGTAACGGATGCATAGAAACTTTTGAAACCTTCAATTGGACCAGAACTGTCAACACGCTTCGAGGATGAGGATTTCGACGAACACTGCTCGCTCTCGAGAGTCATAGTGAACAGTAGAGGATCGGAATTTACTATTTTGATCAACTGACAGGAAAGAGATGATACTCCTGAAGCGGTCATACGAATCGCCTGCCTCTGTCGTTTCACTGATCTGATTGCATGAGGAAATAATACCTCCAAATTCCAGTCTATAATCCTCACAATTCCACCTGAAAAACAATATCATATCAACGAGCTTGAAATTAGATCTTCAAACAGCTCACCTCAGCCCCTCTGTGGTGCAGGACCGTACTGGACCTTCCACGGGCAACAGCCCAGCGTAATACCGATTGTTCGGTCGTACAGATTCCGGTCTGCCCAAATGTAACGAATGCTCACCAGCTGGGAGGATCTGACGGGGAACTTCCAGTAAATCTGGTCGCGAATAAAATCACGGATAGTCTAAAGAGTGATTTCAAATTGCGCAGTTGGAGGTATTCACAAGAGCTGAGTTCGGCTCGAAAAGCTCCATGACGTAATCCCACTTATGTGATGATGCACTCAATTGCCCAAAAAACAGCGCGAGTATATATAAAGGAAGCCGTCAACTCACCATAGCGAGGCAATCGGGGTCGAAGAGAATCGGTCGGAACTGAAGAACAGAAATTGGTATCAGCCCGCGAAGGTGCCATAACTGTACCTTGTTTGGAAAGTGAACCGCATACTCGCCTGCACTCTCTTTAGAGCGCCCTCGAGTTGCCGTTAACAGTGAGTTAACAATGGAAAACGTATGGTCCAGTCGACCGGCATAGTTTATCGATCCAGCAACAGCAACCAAGGGATCGACACTGTCACCTGTAGACGCATCCTTCGACTGAATCAACAGGGGTCATCCTACTCCCGAAAAACTCATCTCGATGATTGCCGTAATGGTAGGCTGCATATAGCATGCACTTATCCAGATCTGTGTTGCACTGAGAGAATAAAAGTCGGAGACATAGCTCAGATTTTGTACGACATAGCTGCCTCAGCGGGGCTCAAGGCTTCCTAGGGAAGTTCCTATTCGGTATCAGCACACGTAGTGGGTTATGTTCATATTTCTGCGATTGGTAAAATGTGAAATAAAAATCCATGAAAAAATTAAAAATAATAAATGAAATCGAATAAATTTTACTCACCTCGTCAGAACACCTGATGACCTGAAGTGGCGAGCCGAGCTTAAAAGATTGGAAATTCTTGATGACTTCTGGTCGTACCTGTCCATGGGAATCTTCTCAACGCAGCTGACCGATCCTCGAAATGCTCGATCGATGACCGAGATTTTCATTGGAAAATGCAATGGTGAGTAAAACGGCAATAGCGATCTTACTGAATCGAAATCCCCAATGATCACGTCGGGCACTAGCCGACCGCTGAACTGGTCGTGGAGTCTGTTGGAGCCACCATCAGCACATATACGGACCCCTGCAAATGGGCAAACATGAGCCGCTTGTTGGTCGTAGTAATATACTCCTCAGAAGAGGCTCGATGATAGCGAACGAATGGGAGAGCGTACGGAGAGTGAAGGAGGAGGTAAGGCTAGGATGCACCCTGATCTCATCGAAACTCGGAAGAGTTGACTCCCCTACTGGGAAGGCTACAAGGCTGTGATGATTTCGACTTCCGTGGAAGTTACGTCTGAGTTCAGGAACTCAGACTTTATCGTTCGATTTATCATCAACAGACCGCTTGAGTGATTCGACACTTACCAGCGCTCTCCCATAAGTTCCTCATGACTGCCGATCTAGGCAAGGGCGAATTCAAAACGATCACGGCTAGCGGCCGGACCGACGACTTC
>NW_003208208.1:30403-37136 GCF_000006405.1 Perkinsus marinus ATCC 50983 | reverse complement strand
CTGGGCTACTCCGACGTGTGGCGGAGTGGATTCTGCGACTACATAGTCCTATAACGTGCGGGAACTAGCTGACAGTGTTAGAATGTTCGCTTTCTAAGCTGAGCTCAGTGGGAGCTGTGTTTCCCCATTCGTCAGACTAGTTTACACGCGGATTGGTACAAGTTGCTACGGGTAATCCCATTTATCCAGTTCACCTTCCCTGCCAGCAGCCCGCTAGCGTTTCGTCTCGACGCACCTCTTAAAAGATAGGTTAGCTTGAAGTTAGGAAGCTTGTTAGTGTGCAAGATTCAATCTTGAAGATTGTACTAACTTTGAGCGGATGGAGGTCGAGTACAGTTTTGGACAGTTCTGAACGATTGTCTATTCTTGCAGCGTGACACTATCGACGGCTCCTGGTGAGTTCGGACGGCTGACGAGCCGTTATACAAAGTGAAACCTGAGGAAAAGACCTCACGATTTCATAGTTGTCGATAGCGCACGCCCAATTCCCAATACTCCTCGGCAACTTAACATCAATGACAGTTCCGAATATCAAGGGTTAGGAAGTTGAGTTTCGACGGTGGGGTTTGTTGACATGTAGTGCAGCTATGAAATTCCATGACACAGAGGAATAGGAGAGGGTGGATGTGATGGTCACTGCTGAGGTGCAAGCAGCACGCTGCAGCTGATCACCTTGTCCACCAGGAGGGGGAGGTTCGCCTGGATGCCCTCCAGTGCCTGGAGTCCAGTCGACACCTTTCTCGGGCGACCTCCGCATCCTACCTACGAGTCGAGGCCCTTGACTCAAGGGGGGAAGAAAGCACGACCTGATGATATCCCACAGGATTCTTATCAACACATTCATCTAATTTGTATGTGATCAGTCTAGCGTTTATTGAAGCACTTGTGCACGCTGTGGTTTCTACTGCGTGCTTCATTGTGCACGTTGTGTTCTTCTGTCGACGACAGACTGTCGTCCAGGATTTCACTCTTGTCGATTCCTTACTAGGAATCATTACCACGATTGGAGTTCCGACTGCTAGGTTGTTGTGTCGCGTGTTACGTTGAATGCTCTCCAATTACTTACTCATTAGCTCTTACGTATGATCATTTCACCGTGAAATTCTGACGTCGAGGTCTACATAATCAAGACCGTGTTGCCTAATCGCTGGATCGGAGATCCTGACACAAGACTAACGGAAGTATTAATTGATGGTCAAGTATTTCTGTCGTAGGGTGTTCCCGGTCCCGGATATTGAACTTGAGCAGTCTCGACTCGGAGTGTTGTTTCGCCCAAGTGACATCAATACGTGAAAGTCTGTGAGTTGAACTCACTAGCAATTCCATCTATATTTACTTCACGTTTTAGGCGTGATGGTCACGCCTAGAACGTGAAGTAGATGTAGCCGTGAAGCAATGAAGAGTAGGTCACTTATTGCTCTCTTATTTTAAATAAGTTATTTATCACGACATTCACGCGTTAGGGCGACTTGCCGTATCATTTATTCTCCCAAGTCCAGGTCGCCCGACGAGAGGAAACAGGATGTGAAACCGCATTTTGCATTTTCAAACCATATCCTGCTAGCTAACTTAATTAACTCCATCCTTTATCACGTCCATCACGACCAATATCCGGCTCTGCTTTGAGATTGGTGAAGAGCGTAGGGGATACATGAGATGGCCTTCACATCGAACATTACGCTGGCATGCGCTAGAAACTTCCGAAAAACTGGAGTGGTAAATCACCACTGATAATTAAAAACAGTAAAGGCGACTATCGGCAATTCATCGCTCGGTACTTGCCTCGTCTTTTTGGGGCTAACGGTCCTGAAATCTACGATGATTATGTGAGCTTGGTGCTAGCCGAGTCAGAAGCTCAACATGGTCGGGCTATCCGAAACTTTTTGGAGATATCATGGCGCACATCTACAGAGTACACGGTTAATATTGACAAGCTACAAGTCGGTGATGGGCATACAACTCTTGGAATCAACATGAACCTAGATCTCGACACCGGCGCCAACTGTCTATACGTCCCAACATTATACTATGAGAGCCTCATCAAGGATATTGGAGCTCAAGCTGGCAAGGCTGCGGGTACGCATGTTGACGATGTCAACTTGACATCAAGTTCGACTCAACAGAGAATCTCTGTCAGAGATGCTATGGTCCTTCCCTTGCCAATACATAAGCAAGTTGCCACTGTTGAGGTTTGACTTGGGTTCTAAAGGCATAACTTCATTCACGGTGGCATACACGAACTACGCCAGGAATCAAAATGGTATCTGTTTACTCATTCTCGCAAAAAAAGTAGAGGTGCTTGGACTCTCCCTGATCGTATGCTGATTGGTAATTATTTTGTATTATTAATATTTGTAATTATTTTTTTCTGCGGTCCACGGTCTACCGCAGCATGGCCTTCATCATCGTTGGTCATTCTACGACCTCTCCGTGAGAAGACCTTGCTGGATTCACCATTCTAGTAGCATGGTCCTACTGTAGGACTCCTACATATTATATTCAGAAGAATGCTACTCGGCGAATCATTCGTTTCATCGAGAGATCTTTTATTCGGTCTATAAGTCTGCTATGTCCCCGTATTAGGATTTATCGTACACATTGGAGTTCATCATGAGTGCATCATATTTGCGAACAAGGAAACCCGGAGTCGGGGCCCTACGAATGCTGGGCGCGCGGAGTTCGTTCTAGGAAAAGAACAAGCGAAAGAAAAATTTGTGCTGCGTGAGGGACATTTGTGGCGTGGAGTAGGAAATTCCTACTAGGAATTAGTGGTGGAAGAAGAAAAGAAGTGGCGCGCTGAGAAAAACGTGGCGCGCATAGAATAGATACTCGAGATTCCGATTTCCGTGATTTTCTTACGAATAGGCTCTCAATCCCATGATCAGGGAAGTCGATTTCGCTGATAAGAACATCAAATTGATGTCAATAATTTCCGACCCAATTATGACTCGCTACATCAGAGCACGAGTTCTTTCCACTGCAATTTATAGCTTGCGATGATGCATGAGAACATCTATGACATCGTGTTATGTAGGTCGGAAGCTCCTCCTGTGGAAGTTCGAGAACCCATCATTTGCGTGGGGAGCCCAAAGCACTTCCGAATCGGATGATCCGGTGTGCTGACTGAATCAGCAAATTAGTATCACATTGAATCTGTTTCAACGGTACACTGCTCTGTTGAATCAGCCTGACTCAACTAAGCAGTGTTTTGCTGGATCAGAAAACTCCTGTCTGGGCCTCGCTCACTTTATTCCTCCAAGTGGGCGAGCCACGCATGATACAATGGGAATGGCGTTTCGCTCCGTAGCTGATCTGATAACATGCGCTAATTTCTGATTTATATATTACGCTTGCCGGACCCAGCTTCCCAATAAGCGTGGCTTCGGAATTTGCCCACGTGGTTGGCGGGCAGAGTTAATTGCGGGAACTTTTCTCTTGAAAATTTTCGACAAAAAGAAAAGAAGAAGAATAAGGAGATTCACGACTCTGAGCTTTGAAGATGCACGCTAGGCCCTCAGAGAACTGAGATTGAGCTTGAGATTGCATAGTATCGATTTATTCGGTGGTCACATGACACGCGGCGGCGATGAGACTTTCGTGACAGCTGTGAACATCTCGTCAACATTGTGAGCGTCATTCGTATTGCTTGTACTAGTTTGATCCTTTGATCGGTGTTGGTAGGACATCCGGGAGTCAGCTTCCATTAGTAAGTAATGAGGAAGTTCAAACGGTGACGAACGACAAAAGCATGGCCCGTCGGACAGACCAGAGGAACTGCAAGCGACAGGATGTGTGTTGCTTTCAGAACCAACCACAGAGTTCGACATCTTCCGTGTTGAAGACGTTGTGACTCCCCTCCCTGATGATCCGAATATTACTGATCCGAATACACTCTTCTACCCACTACCCAAAACTATACCAACAAAGAAGGTACGTTGACTCGGAAGACCCATTCGGGAAGCTACTGTCCATCGGATCTTGGAAAAGCCCAAGACTGCACACAGGTGCTGACGAACGTCATTGCCAATCTGGCATGCCAGGGGCGAACGGTCAAAACTCGAGCAGCTTGGGCAGACGATTTCCTATCAGCTACTAGCCAAGCCATCGTCTGCGACAGCTTTTGGTGACCAACAACATACCGTCAATGCTTCCATACTTTCCGTAGGTTCTGTATTTGTCATTACTTCAAACCTAAAATCTATCGTGCAACCGCAGTCAAGCTTTTCGACAGAATATCCGCAAACTACGTGAAGTTGTTGGACGTTATCAAGCCCAGTCGACGGGAATTCTTTTTCGAGGTGGGAACTCCCCGCACTCCAGACGGCCTGAATTAGAGCTGCCCGTCACTCAGAGGTTCTACGACGCTGTGGCACAAACGGTGCTATACGGCATGTTCTTGGCTTTCCCGAAATCGCGGATGAGATTCAGCAACGAATTTAGGAAATCCCTCGTCTCGTTGTTCGCCTTCTGGACCACTGGTAAAGGGAGCCCCTCTTGAAGCTACCACCAATGTATCACAACACATGCAGTATCGTTGATGTTCGCTCCTGATGCACTATCAACAACGTCTTTAGTGGGAAGGCCCCACCTCACGGTTAGGTGCCGTTCCTGAGTTCCCAGACACCTCCCATTGGAAGCTCAATCTCGGTGGGGGCGACGTATTAGCGATGATGGCCGAGGGAAAAAGCGGCACCAGTAGGCTCTTTCAATCAATAGTGGAGGAGCTAACCCTATCGCTGATCAGAGACCCCGATCATCCAAGAGGAGTCCCGTGAATTTGATGAGTTTCCGCCGAACTCGCAGGCAAGTGCCGTGCTGTCGATTCATCTCAGTCGCCCTCTAGAACGTCGTTGATGATGAAGCCTATGCAGCGCTGAGCCCTCAGGGAGACGACTCCGTGGCTGGCCGTGTAAAAGTGCAATTGAAGTAACGTCTCCGCCTACTTTGCCGACGCCGTCAATGTTCAACGTAGATATTCACCCTTAGTACAGCATCATCTAAGAGCGAAGAAGTACAAGAGTCACGGCTCGATCGCCCCTTTACTGTAAGGCATTCGGGAGTCGACGATCCAGTTATGGGCGACTCACTTTACATCCGTATCGGCTCTTCCTCTGACTAATTGTGAATATTATTCTCCATCGATCGTGTCTCCTGGAGAGACTCGCCTTGGTAGAAGTGCGTTTTCGTTTATCTTATTTAGCTGACCTCATTATGACTCATAATGAGACATCTTAAATCGGGCTCACTCATAATTAATGAGTGAGCTCGATTTAGGATGTCGCGTTCTGGGATAAGGAGCGATGATAGTAGAAGACTCGAGCGTGCGCTAAAGGAAGGGGCCGAAGCCATAAGTACCACCAAAGAAGCTATTGGGGAATATAAACGACTCAGTGAGGCCACTGAAGGAGAATGGCCATTCTTTGCCGTCACGTTAGCATCTGAACGTCTGAGTGGCTCAGCAGCAAATCTTTTAGGCGATCAACTGCGACAGGAGGAGAATACATTGGCCGTCGAGACAACCAAAGAGAAAAGGCGTTTGGAGGTGGCTTTGTGTTGGACACTGCATGATAAAAGCTTCCCCAACTGACATTGTTCGTCGATGACGAATCGTCATGGTTGTACTCTTTATCAATGAAGCCTCACTCGATTGATAATCATATATTTGACATAGCTTAATTCTTGTTGCCAGTGGTGATGCCGAGTTTCAGGCACGTCGTAGAGATATTATGAACGCCGATGTTAGCGAGTATTCGAATTATTTAGTCAGCCTCAACACGATGGAAGACGAGGGCGAGATCTTCAATTTGGAACATTCCAAGAACTAGCATGTTACCTTTTGTAGGCGTTGTCTAGTATTTAGAAGCCCCATGTTGGGTTCCGTTGGTCAGTACCGGGATCCTCCAAGCGACTTCGGGCTACTTGAGCGATCGAAAAGGCTTTCGGGTTTATCAGTCCGTGGGCCGGCTCACAATGATAATCTCTCAGTAGAATACCTGGAACGCTCAGCTTATCATGAAATTGTCCACGAGACTGCATTCCCCTCATTTTGTGTGTAACACTCAGAAACAGTTTCTGACAATCGAGGAATCATGTAGCTTGGTCAGAAATTAGTGCTGTAATGAAGACCCTCCATCGGAAATCGTGAAGAGTGCGTCCGGAAATGCTACGTAAGGCATGGGTCATGTGTCTAAATAAGCCAAATTCTGTCCCCAACGCATCAGACCCCTGTAAAGGGCTTGCATGCTAGAGTGTCCGCCTTTGCCCGGGCCAGATTGGCCCATACATTGCCCACATTGGAAATAGATAACTGTGAATAAGTGAGCCAAAAGTCCGTGATACTTCAGTAATACTCCAATAATACTTGAAGTTTGAATAGTAGTTGAATAACTACTATTAGATAGCTGAATATTTCAAGTTGAAATAGTAGTGATTCTCTGGTTGCTTCCATTTGTGTCAATTTCTGCTGCCGTTTCTTGGTAGCAGAAGAAATAGAACTGAGGAACTGGGCGTATATCTGCGTGAATCTGATCGCTAAATTTTGCATCGGGGTGAGCGCCTAATACTGCTGTTCACAAGACCATTGGTCGTGATAGTGCTGGTCACAGGACGCCTCGTCGTAGTAGACAGTCTACTGTGAACTACTACTAGTAGTGCTTGTCACAGAATCACCAGTCTCACTAATCACGGGAGCAGCGCTTGTAGACTACGAGTTGTAGTAGTGCTCGACGAGCAC
>NW_003208208.1:26037-30303 GCF_000006405.1 Perkinsus marinus ATCC 50983 | reverse complement strand
CTGCTGCATGTTCATAACTCTGATATATGATTCGCAAGTATTTTGGATGTAGACCCGCTGCCCGTAAACAATCGATCATATATCGGCGCTCGAGTCTGTCGAATGCTTTCTCGTAGTCCGCCGCGAGTAGACATGAGGACTTACTATGTGTCAAACAACCATCACGCAAGATGTTCGTTGCATGAATAACCTCGGTCGAGGATCGAGATTCCCGGAAACCACACTGCGGATGATGTAGCCGTAAGTCAAGTTACCTAGATTCACGGCTACATCATCCATATATGCGGCAAAGTCTTTCGCCTTAAGATGCTTCGGTATAATACCCTTGCAGCCCCTCACATCTAACTCGCGACGAACTATAGACCATATCGACCGTTGATCATGTATTGACGATCCCTTGATGTGGCCGACTGCCTTGCGCATTGATCAACCACCTCGATGAGGAGATCAGAGTATCCTATTGCTTCCCTATCTCCTGGGCAAGTGTGAACTTAGTTAACTGAACTATCGTCCAACTGGATATCGCTTCCGAAAGTGGGCAAGTGTACGGGGGATAAGTACGATGGGCTCGGGGCAGTCCTCTATCCATAGACTGTTATTCAGCGTCCGTCGCCCAGGCCGTCAGCTGTTAGACTGCCTTGCGATCCGGTGCGCACTCGCATGAGATAGGAAGCAAGGAAAATGGGGCTCGAAGATGTAACATCATGTTACTAACATGTGAAATTCTGGATTGGGCCCGAGAGAAATATCACTTCGTCAGGAGCTAGGGATAGCAGAAGAGTATCCTGAGTGGCAATTAGGCTAGTTGAATAAGTTTCGGCATCAGGCACCGAGATAAGGTTTGGGTGGGGCTAATTATTAGGCGTTAATACAATCATGAGGTCGCTGAGCCCTTCAACGCGGGCTGGAAAACTAAAGCGACCGCCTCCACTAACGCCGATGACGACCTCAGCGAGTCCGCGCGGTTTGAGTACGAGCGCTTGGGCCTTGGAGAGGAAGGCCGTGGCTCCAGGGATTTCGATGACGCTGACCTCCAAAAAAATGATAAAACAAAATGATGATTCGGACTCCGAAATTCGGGGCATTTTGATTCGGAGTCCGAATCAAGATGCCTAGACTAGGAATCTTGGCTCGGACAGTGCGAGCACTATATCAATTAATGACTAGTCCGAGTCGGACTCTTGTCATTCTTCGATGCAACGTGCCGCAGAGAGTCGGCAGAGTGTCGAGTGCTGCGAGCCACAGCTGAGTCTGGTTGAAGTTGCTACTCGTGGAACAACATGATATGCTGTTTGTTCGCGCACGTATTCACGAATCGCTCTCGCTCTTCATTTATTACGTAAACGGCTCACAGCCCTCAAGCTGTAATGAATAAGATCAGGAGTTTCAGTACTTATCGAACCTTCGCCTTCCCCTTTATAGCGAATGAGCCCAATATCGATTATTGTGCTGCTGCTAAGTGAGTGCATTCGTGCAGAACTCAAGTGCGGGCAGTGTGCTCATTGTCATTGTCCTAGGGTCGTAGTATACGTTGCTCTAGCTCGAGCTCCCCTAATGTGTTGTCCTTAGAGTCAATCAACTGATACCGCGACACAATACGCATACGTATACTGTCTCGAGGAAGAAGATCCAGAAACCAGTTGTGCAGCCGATGTGACGTGAGAGAAGAAATACTTTTTGAGCGGTTGGCCTGGTTTGTATACGGGGAAATCGATTACTTCACGTGTGCAGGTCAACTTCCACACGACCTTATGCGTCACCTTCACGTACAACTCACTGCGACCTGACGATGCATTCGGGTTTCAGATGAACCAAGATGAATAAGCGAAAGGGAATTGATTTGAGACAGAAGTAGCTGATGATAATATCAGATAACCATGCCATCTGCGGAGGTAAAAAGATACATAGGGAGTCCCTATTAGGGACATTGTCTCCGAGACAATGATGTACACGAGACACACGCACAGGTGACACTCGTGACACGACGCAGCGAGGCTAGCAAAAATGAGAAATCTAAGGCCCGAATTGGGGTCGCAGATCAACCGGACAATCGCTGGGTTTTCGGTTTCGATCGGTAGATGGATGGCATCGTTCTGCTCGTTTGGCCGCCTAAAACCGAATTAACACGCTAAATTCCCTCTTGATGGTTTTGGTTGCCGAAGCTTGCTGCCGCGATTCATCAGGTGAGCTCGAGCCGCGAGACAAAGACGTGCCACTCAGCTATATTGCGATCCAAAATATTGGTCAGAATGCGTTCTTCTATGCCCGTCCGACTGCTCTCTTTGGTGTATCTATTTGACGTGTTGGAGGTCTCCCGAGGAGCAACCCTCAAGCTGGATGTGCAGTACGAAGATATGCCTCAATACGGCCCCGGATTGTATCATACTCTGGTCGGCGAGAATGGCCAGAAGCTACATGCTCTCGTTGACACTGGATCGGGTTTCTCTTTCTTCATCTGGAAGGATTGGTACGAGAAAGCCAGTGGGCACTCCTGCAGTATTTGGCCCATGGGGTGTTACGCATGCTCGGAGCCTTGCTCGGTGGGTAAAGTTACGGGAACTGCTACTTTCGTGGACAAATACATGGTGAAATTTTTCCAGCGCAAATCGAAACTAACCATGGGTCAGGTGTCGCAGATCCTCACTTTCGGGCTGATATTCGGTCAGAAACCTCCCGTCAGTGCAGCTCCTCCGACTAACTTGTTGGGTCTTGGCTATGATGAAGGTGATGTGAACTTCCCGTCTCTGATGACGCAGTTGCGATCATCAAAAACTGTAACGAGCGGGATCATTGCTCTCTACTTATATCCTGCCGCTGATCCCATGGAAGCATCGGCTGATGGAGGCATAATTCTGGGTGGAGGTGACTCTGCATTATATGAGGGTGCATTGAGGTATGTCGACTTCTCTACCGACAAAGGGTACACGGTTAATATTGACAAGCTACAAGTCGGTGATGGACACATAACTTCTAGAATCAACATGAACCTAGATCTCGACACCGGCGCCAACAATCTATACGTCCCAATATCACACTATGACACTCTCATCAATGGTATTAAAACTCAAACTGACAAGGCTGCGTTTAAGTTTAACCCAATGACCGAGCAATGGTATTTTCCTTGCCAATACATGAGCAAGTTGCCACCGTTGAGGTTTTACTTGGGGCCTCAGGGCACAACTCCATTCACGATGACATATGCGAACTATGCCAGGAAACGAAATGGTGTCTGTGTACTCATCATCATGAGGTCCTCAGGGATCGTTTGGAGTTTCCCCGATCGTATGCTGATCGGTAATTATTTTGAGTTCGACCCGACTCTAAATCGAGCCGGAATCGGCAAGCTGAAACCGCGATCTCTGTGATCGATCCCATTATTTTGTGGTCTTGAATCTACGGTCTACAGCAGAATGTCCCTCATCATCGTTGATCATTCTATGGCCGTTCTGTGAGGAGACCTTCGGCTGGATTCGCCACTTGTAGCATGGTTCTACGAAAAAATATTCAAAATGCTATTCGGCGAATCATTCAGTACATCGAGAGATTATTATTTGGTTGACGAGCCCACTATTTCCGCAGACTAGGACTCATCTTACAGGTATAAAGACACTGGAGTCTCTTGAGTTCACCATGAGTGCATCATATTGTCGAATATGGGGCTAGGTTTGGCCGCTAGACTTCAGCGACGTCCTCAACATCGAGGTCTCAAATTCCAGTGATTTTTCAGGGATCGGCTCTGAATTTTCATGATCAAGTAAGCCGATTTCGCTAATAAGAAAATCAAATTGAAGTCATTAATTTCCAAGCCTGATCATATCACGACACGACTTTTCTGCACTGCAACCTATGGGTTGCGATGATGCATGACAACATCTAATGACATCGCGTGGTGACATCGTGGTGATGTAGGTCGGAAGCTCTTCTTATGGGAGCTCGAGAATGTATCATTTACGTGGGAAACGCAATGCCTATCGGAGCGGATAAATCGATGCGCTGATTCAACAGAACAGTGTTTTCAGAGTAACCAAAATTCAGTAAGAGTTATATCAGAGTTCAACATGACAAACTGTTAGTAGGTTGTGTAAATTGAGCGAAAGTATTGCTACGTTTCCATACTCCAGCCCATTTGGCTTTCCTTTCTGTTTCACGGGTGGACATTACGAAATCTGGAGGCATGCGCTTCCTTGAGTGTTAAATTGCCAAGGACCGCTGGTTGCGGCTTCGTTTTTCATAATGGGAGACCGAGGTCCTTCAGAATGGCAGCTG
>NW_003208208.1:23311-25937 GCF_000006405.1 Perkinsus marinus ATCC 50983 | reverse complement strand
GTGACTCACAAGTTGTGAGCGTCATTCGTGCTGCTCGCACTAGCTTGATTCTTTGTTCGGTTTTGATAGGAGGTCGGAGAGTCAGGCTCCATCAACGAGCGAGAGAGACGATCGAACAGTGGCGAACGACAATAGCAGGCCCCGTAGGATGAACTAAAGGTAGCGTCAGCAACAGAACGTGTGTCGTTTTTAGAACCAATCCCAGCGTTCGATATCTTTCGTGTTGAGGACGTTGTCGCTCCCCCACCTGACGATCCGAATTTCAGTAATCCGAATGCGCTCTTCTTCCCGCTGCCCAAAACTATACCAGTGAAGAAGGTGCTTGCGTCGAAAGACCCACTCGGGATGTTACTGTCTATCGGATCTTGGAGAAGTCACGAGAACAATTGCACACAGGTGCTGATGAACGTTATTGCCGATTTGACGTGCCAAGGGCGAACGGCCAAAGCTCGAGCAGCTTAGGCAGACGATTTCCTATCAGCTGCTTGCCAAGCCATCGTCTGCGACAGCTTTTGGTGACCAACAGCATACCGTCAATGCTTCCATACTTTCCGGAGGTTCTGTATCTGTCATAACTTCAAACCTAAAATCTATCGTGCAACCGCAGTCAAGCTTTTCGACAGAATATCCGCAAACTACGTGAAGTTGTTGGACGTTATCAAGCCCAGTCGACGGGAATTCTTTTTCGAGGTGGGAACTTCCTACCCTCCAGACGGCCTGAATTAGAGCTGCCCGTCACTCAGAGGTTCTACGACGCTGTGGCACAAACGGTGCTATACGGCATGTTCTTGGCTTTCCCGAAGTCGCGGATGAGATTCAGCAACGAATTTAGGAAATCCCTCGTCTCGTTGTTCGCCTTCTGGACCACTGGTAAAGGGAGCCCCTCTTGAAGCTATCACCAATGTATCACAACACATGCAGTATTGTTGATGTTCGCTCGTGATGCACTATCAACAGCGTCTTTCGCTCCCCAGTGGGGAGGCCTCACCCCACGGTCAGGTGCCATTCCTGAGTTCCCAGACACCTCCCATTGGAAGCTCAATCTCGGTGGGGGCGACGTATTAGCGATGATAGCCGAGGGAAAAAGCGGCACCAGTAGGCTCTTTCAATCAATACTGGAGGAACTAACCCTGTCGCTGATCAGAGACCCCGATCATCCAAGAGGAGTCCCGTGAATTTGATGAGTTTCCGCCGAGCTCGCAGGCAAGTGCCGTGCTGTCGATTCATCTCAGTCGCCCTTCAGAACGTCGTTGATGATGAAGCCTATGCAGCGCTGAGCCCTCAGGGAGACGACTCCGTGGCTGGCCGTGTAAAAGTGCAATTGAAGTAACGTCCCCGCCTACTTCGCTGACGCCGTCAATGTTCAACGTAGATATTCACCCTTAGTACAGCATCATCTACGAGCGAAGAAGTACAAGAGCCACGGCTCGATAGCCCCTTTACTCTAACGCATTCGGGAGTCGACGATCCAGTTATGGGCGACTCACTTTACTTCCGTATCGGCTCTTCCTCTGACTAATTGTGAATATTATTCTCCATCGATCGTGTCTCCTGGAGAGACTCGCCTGAGTAGAAGTGCGTTTTCGTTTATCTTATTTAGCTGACCTCATTATGACTCATAATGAGACATCTTAAATCGGGCTCACTCATAATTAATGAGTGAGCTCGATTTAGGATGTCGCGTTCTGGGATAAGAAGCGATGATAGTAGAAGACTCGAGCGTGCGCTAAAGGAAGGGGCCGAAGCCATTAGTACCACCAAACTTTGGTGGTACTAATGGTCGTTTATATTCCCCAATAGCTTCTTTAAGAAGCTATTGGGGAATATAAACGACTCAGTGAGGTCACTGAAAGAGAATGGCCACTTTTTTGCCGTCACGTTAGCATCTGAACGTCTGAGTGGCTCAGCAGCAAATCTTTCAGGCGATCAACTGCGACAGGAGGAGAATACATTGGCCGTCGAGACAACCAAAGAGAGAAGGCGTTTGGAGGTAGCTTTGTGTTGGACACTGCATGAGAAAAGCTTCCCCAACTGACATTGTTCGTCGATGACGAATCGTCATGGTTGTACTCTTTATCAATGAAGCCTCACTCGATTGATAATCATATATTTGACGTAGCTTAATTCTTGTTGCCAGTGGTGATGCCGAGTTTCAGGCACGTCGTAGAGATATTATGAACGCCGATGTTAGCGAGTATTCGAATTATTTAGTCAGCCTCAACACGATGGAAGACGAGGGCGAGATCTTCAATTTGGAACATTCCAAGAACTAGCATGTTACCTTTTGTAGGCGTTGTCTAGTATTTAGAAGGCCCATGTTGGGTTCCGTCAGTCATTACCGGGATCCCCCAAGTGACTTCGGGCTACTTGAGCGATCAAAAAGGCTTTCGGGTTTATCAGTTCGTGGGCCGGCTCACAACGATAATCTATCAGTAAAATACCTGGAACGCTCAGCTGATCATGAAATTGTCCACGAGACTGCATTCGCCTCATTTTGAGTGTAACCCTGAGAAACAGTTTCTGACAATCGAGGAATCATGTGGCTTGATCAAACATTAGTGCTGTAATGAAGACCCTCCATCGGAAATTGTAAAGATTGCGTCCGAAAATGCCACGTAAGGCATGG
>NW_003208208.1:15756-23211 GCF_000006405.1 Perkinsus marinus ATCC 50983 | reverse complement strand
GCCACTGAAGGAGAATGGCCACTTTTTTGCCGTCACGTTAGCATCTGAACGTCTGAGTGGCTCAGCAGCAAATCTTTCAGGCGATCAACTGCGACAGGAGGAGAATACATTGGCCGTCGAGACAACCAAAGAGAAAAGGCGTTTGGAGGTGGCTTTGTGTTGGACACTGCATGAGAAGAGCTTCCCCAACTGACATTGTTCGTCGATGACGAATCGTCATGGTTGTACTCTTTATCAATGAAGCCTCACTCGATTGATAATCATATATTTGACATAGCTTAATTCTTGTTGCCAGTGGTGATGCCGAGTTTCAGGCACGTCGTAGAGATATTATGAACGCCGATGTTAGCGAGTATTCGAATTATTTAGTCAGCCTCAACACGATGGAAGACGAGGGCGAGATCTTCAATTTGGAACATTCCAAGAACTAGCATGTTACCTTTTGTAGGCGTTGTCTAGTATTTAGAAGGCCCATGTTGGGTTCCGTCAGTCATTACCGGGATCCCCCAAGTGACTTCGGGCTACTTGAGCGATCAAAAAGGCTTTCGGGTTTATCAGTTCGTGGGCCGGCTCACAACGATAATCTATCAGTAAAATACCTGGAACGCTCAGCTGATCATGAAATTGTCCACGAGACTGCATTCGCCTCATTTTGAGTGTAACCCTGAGAAACAGTTTCTGACAATCGAGGAATCATGTGGCTTGATCAAACATTAGTGCTGTAATGAAGACCCTCCATCGGAAATTGTAAAGATTGCGTCCGAAAATGCCACGTAAGGCATGGGCCATGTGTCTAAATAAGCCAAACTCTGTCCCCTACGCTTCAGAATGTCCGCCTAGAATGTCCGCGTTTTCCCGGGCCAAATTGGGCCACACATTGCCCACATTGGGAATAGATAACTGTGAATACGCGAGCCAAAAACCCGTGATACTCCAGTAATACTCCAATAATACTTGAAGTTGAAATAGTAGTTGAATAACTATTATTTGGTACATTGAATATTACAAGTTGAAATAGTAGTGATTCTCCGGTTGCTTCCGTTTGTATCAATTTCTGCTGCCGTTTCTTGGTAGCGGAAGAACTAGAACGGATGATCTGGGCGTAATAATCTGCGTGAAGCTGAATCAGCTTAGCTGATCGCTAAGTTTTGCATCGGAGTAAGTGCCTAACTCTGCTGGTTACAAGACCTTTGGTCGTATTAGTGCTGGTCAGTGACCAGTGGTCACAGGACGCCTCGTCGTAGTAGACTGCTACTAGTAGCGGTTGTCACAGAATCACCAGTCTTACTAAATTAGTAATACTAATCACGGGAGCAGCGCTTGTAGACTACGAGTTGTAGTGGTGCTCGACGAGCACTACTTGACGAGCACCGTTCCTCAAAAGACCTCCGGGATTAGATGGCATAATGACATCGTCCGCAAAACATAGACATCCGATTGGCTCTTGCAGTACACCTGGTCTCACTGCAAAGCGAGTGTGTCGGGGGTTGTGGTAGTTCTCCTCTGTGAGCCTGAAGCTATAGCTAGCGGATAAAATACTTTCCCGCAGTATTCTGTCCAGAGATGTACCAAAGATGCTCGGGCTCCACACGTCTCCTTGTTTGACCCCAGAGCACAGCTTTATTTCGTACTCGTCAGTGACGAGTCGTCACCGATGAGAGTGAGGGACGCTACTGCATCTTCATAACTCTTATATATGATTCGTACATATTTTTGATGTAGACCCGTTCCCGTAACAATGTAGCCGTAAATCCAGGTAACCATTTATTCTGTTCAATACCAGTGCCGAGTAAACTTTTGCAGCTGAGACTGCCGCCATAACTGTGCGGTATGAGCTTACCTCATCCTGTGATTTTCCAGTCTCTTCGCTCGAGTTCCCCTGTTGTGTTGGCCTTAGAGTTAATCAACTGATACCGCGACACAATAAGCATACGTATACTGTCTTGAGGAGGAAGATCCAGAAACATGTTGTGCAACTCGACACTTGTAGCCGATGTAACGTGAAAGAACTTCTTTCAAAGAAGGAATACTTTCTGAGCGGTTTGCCTGGTTTGTATACGGGGAAATCGATTAATTCACGTGTGCAGGTCAACTTGCACACGACCTTGTGCGTCACCTTCACGCACAAATCACAGCGACCTGACGATGTGGCCATCCTTCCCAGATGAATAAGCGAAGGGAAATTGATTTGAGACAGGAGTAGATGATGCTAATATCAGATAGCCATGGCATCTGTGGGGTAAAAAGATACATAGAGAGCATGAGACATTGTCTTCGAGACAATGATGTACACGAGACACACGCATACGTGACACTCGTGACACGACGCAGCGAGGCTAACAAAAATGAGAAATCCAAGGCCCGCACAATTAGGGTCGCAGATCAACCGGACAATCGCTGGGTTTTCGGTTTCGATCGGTAGATGGATCACATCGTTTCGGTCGTTTGGCCGATTAAAACCGAATTAACACGCTAAATTTTCTCTTGATGGTTTTGGTTGCCGAGGCTTGCTGCCGCGATTCATCAGGTGAGCTCGAGCCGCGAGACAAAGACGTGCCACTCAGCTATATTGCGATCCAAAATATTGACCAGAATGCGTTCTCCTATGCCCGTCCGACTGCTCGCCTTGGTTTATGTATTTGACGTGTTGGAGGTCTCCCGAGGAGCGACTCTCAAGCTTGATGTGAAGTACGAAGATATGCCTCAATCCGGTCCCGGATTGTTTCATACTATGGTTGACGAGAATGGCCAGAAGCTACATGCTCTCGTTGACACTGGATCGGGTATCTCTTTCTTCATCTGGAAGGATTGGTACGAGAAAGCCAGTGGGCACTCCTGCAGTACTTGGCCCATGGGGTGTTACGAATGCTCGGAGCCTTGCTCGGTGGGTAAAGTTACGGAAACTGCTACTTTCGTGGACGAATACACAGTGAAATTTTTCCAGCACAAATCGAAACTAACCCTGGGTCAGGTGTCGCCGATCCTCACTTTCGGGCTGATATTCGATCAGAAACCTCCCGTCAGTAAAGCTCCTCCGACTAACTTGATGGGTCTTGGCTATGATGAAGGTGATGAGAACTTCCCGTCTCTGATGACGCAGTTGCAATCATCAAAAACTATAACGACCGGGATCATTGCTCTCTACTTGTATCCCGCTGCTGATCCCATGGAAGCATCGGCTGATGGAGGCCTACTTCTGGGTGGAGGTGACTCTGCATTATATGAGGGTGCATTGAAGTATGTCGACTTCTCTCCCGACGAAGGGTACACAGTAAATATTGAAAAGCTACAAGTCGGTGATGAACATATAATTCCTAGAATCAACATGAACCTAGATCTTGACACCGGTGCCAACAATCTATTTGTCCCAATATCACACTATGACACTCTCATCAATGGTATTAAAACTCAAACTGACCATGCTACGTTTACGTTCAACACAGCGACCAAGCGATGGTCTTTCCCTTGCCAATACATGAGCAAGTTGCCACCGTTGAGGTTCTACTTGGGTCCTCAGGGCACAACTCCATTCACGATGACATATGCGAACTATGCCAGGAAACGAAATGGTGTCTGTCTACTCCTCATCGTGAGGTGCTCAGGGAGCGTTTGGAGTTTCCCTGATCGTATGCTGATCGGTAATTATTTTGAGCTCGACCGTACTCTTAATCGAGTCGGAATCGGCAAGCTGAAACCGCGATCGCTATGATCAATCCCATTATTTTGTGGTCTTGAATTTACGGTCTACAGCAGAATGTCCCTCATCATCGTTGGTCATTCTATGGCCGTTCCGTGAGACGACCTCCGGCTGGATTCGCCACTCTTGTAGCATGGTTCTACGAGAGAGATATTTAGAATGCTATTCGGCGAATCATTCAGTCCATCGAGAGATTTTTATTCGGTTGATGAGCCCACTATTTCCGCAGACTAGGACTCATCTTACAGGTATAAAGACATTGGAGTTTCTTGAGTTCACCATGAGTGCATCATATTGTCGAATATGGTGCTAGGTTTGGCCGCTAAACTTCAGCGACGTCCCCAACTGTTGGGGCTCAACATCTCACATTCCAGTGCTTTCTCAGGGATCGGCTCTCAATTTCATGGTCAAGTAAGCCGATTTCGCTGATAAGAAAATGAAATTGAAGTCATTAATTTCCAAGCCAATCATGACTGATCATATCACGACACGACTTCTCTGCACTGCAACCTATGAGTTGCGATGATGCATGACAACATCTAATGACATCGCGTGGTGACGTCATGGTGATGTAGGTCGGAAGCTCTTTTTATGGGAGTTCGAGAATGTATCATTTACGTGGTAAACGCAATGCCTATCGGAGCGGATAAATCGATGCGCTGATTCAACAGAACAGTGTTTTCAGAGTAACCAAAATTCAGTAAGAGTTATATCAGAGTTCAAGATGACAAACTGTTAGTAGGTTGTGTAAGTTGAGCGAAAGTATTGCTACGTTTCCATACTCTAACCTATTTGCCTTTCCTTTCTGTTTCACGGGTGAACATTACAAAATCTGGAGGCATGCGCTTCCTTGAGTGTTAAATTGTCGAGGACCGCTGGTTGCGGCTTCGTTTTCACAATGGGAGACCGAGGTCCTTCAGAATGGCAGCTGGCAGTGATGGTGTCACACCGCATTATGATTACTTTAACTGTAGTTTCCGGTCCTCGAAAGCTACAAAGTACAAACTAGCTTCATACATTCCTTCTGCAGTTCGCTAGGTCCTCAGAGAACTGGGTTCGAACTCGAGATTGTGTAGTATCGATTTACTCGGTGGTCACATGACAAGCACCACCGACGAGACTTTCGTAACAGCTGTGATTCACAGCTGTTACGAAAGTCTCGTCGCTGCTGCCTGTAAACATCTCGTCGACCTTGTGACTCACAAGTTGTGAGCGTCATTCGTGCTGCTCGCACTAGCTTGATTCTTTGTTCGGTTTTGATAGGAGGTCGGAGAGTCAGCCTCCATCAACGAGCGAGAGAGACGATCGAACAGTGGCGAACGACAATAGCAGGCCCCGTAGGATGAACTAAAGATACTGTCAGCAGCAGAACGTGTGTCGTTTTCAGAACCAATCACAGCGTTCGATATCTTTCGTGTTGAGGACGTTGTCGCTCCGCTACCTGACGATCCGAATTTCAGTAATCCGAATGCGCTCTTCTTCCCGCTGCCCAAAACTATACCAGCGAAGAAGGTGCGTTGCGTCGGAAGACCCACTCGGGATGCTACTGTCTATCGGATCTTGGAAAAGTCACGAGAACAATTGCACACAGGTGCTGATGAACGTTATTGCCGATTTGACGTGCCAAGGGCGAACGGCCAAAGCTCGGGCAGCTTGGGCAGACGATTTCCTATCAGCTGTTTGCCAAGCCATCCGATGGCTGCCATCGTCTGTGACAGCTTTGGGTGGCCAACAACATACCGTTAATGCTTCCATGTCTTCCGTAGGTTCTGTATTTGTCATAACCTCAAACCTGAACTCTATCGTGCAGCCGCAGTCAAACGTTTCGACAGAATATCCGCGAACTACGTGAAGTTGTTGGATGTTATTAAGCCCAGTCGGCGGGAATTATTTTTCGAGGTGGGAACTTCCTACCCTCCAGACCGCCTGAATTAGTGCTGCCCGTCACTCAGAGGTTCTACGACGCTGTGGCACAAACGGTGCTATACGGCATGTTCTTGGCTTTCCCGAAGTCGCGGATGAGATTCAGCAACGAATTTAGGAAATCCCTCGTCTCGTTGTTCGCCTTCTGGACCACTGGTAAAGGGAGCCCCTCTTGAAGCTATCACCAATGTATCACAACACATGCAGTATTGTTGATGTTCGCTCGTGATGCACTATCAACAGCGTCTTTCGCTCCCCAGTGGGGAGGCCTCACCCCACGGTCAGGTGCCATTCCTGAGTTCCCAGACACCTCCCATTGGAAGCTCAATCTCGGTGGGGGCGACGTATTAGCGATGATGGCCGAGGGAAAAAGCAGCACCAGTAGGCTCTTTCAATCAATACTGAAGGAGCTAACCCTGTCGCTGATCAGAGACCCGATCATCCAAGAGGAGTCCCGTGAATTTGATGAGTTTCCGCCGAACTCACAGGCAAGTGCCGTGGTGTCGATTCATCTCAGTCGCCCTTTAGAACGTCGTTGATGATGAAGCCTATGCAGCGCTGAGCCCTCAGGGAGACGACTCCGTGGCTGGCCGTGTAAAAGTGCAATTGAAGTAACGTCCCCGCCTACTTTGCCGACGCCGTCAATGTTCAACGTAGATATTCACCCTTAGTACAGCATCATCTACGAGCGAAGAAGTACAAGAGTCACGGCTCGATCGCCCCTTTACTGTAAGGCATTCGGAAGTCGACGATCCAGTTATGGGCGACTCACTTTACATCCGTATCGGCTCTTCCTCTGACTAATTGTGAATATTATTCTCCATCGATCGTGTCTCCTGAGGAGACTCGCCTTAGTAGAAGTGCGTTTTCGTTTATCTTACTCAGCTGACCTCATTATGACTCATAATGAGACATCTTAAATCGGGCTCACTCATAATTGTTTAGTGAGCTCGATTTAGGATGTCGCGTTCTGGGATAAGAAGCGATGATAGTAGAAGACTCGAGCGTGCGCTAAAGGAAGGGGCCGAAGCCATAAGTACCACCAAAGAAGCTATTGGGGAATATAAACGACTCAGTGAGGCCACTGAAGGAGAATGGCCACTTTTTTGCCGTCACGTTAGCATCTGAACGTCTGAGTGGCTCAGCAGCAAATCTTTCAGGCGATCAACTGCGACAGGAGGAGAATACATTGGCCGTCGAGACAACCAAAGAGAAAAGGCGTTTGGAGGTGGCTTTGTGTTGGACACTGCATGAGAAGAGCTTCCCCAACTGACATTGTTCGTCGATGACGAATCGTCATGGTTGTACTCTTTATCAATGAAGCCTCACTCGATTGATAATCATATATTTGACATAGCTTAATTCTTGTTGCCAGTGGTGATGCCGAGTTTCAGGCACGTCGTAGAGATATTATGAACGCCGATGTTAGCGAGTATTCGAATTATTTAGTCAGCCTCAACACGATGGAAGACGAGGGCGAGATCTTCAATTTGGAACATTCCAAGAACTAGCATGTTACCTTTTGTAGGCGTTGTCTAGTATTTAGAAGGCCCATGTTGGGTTCCGTCAGTCATTACCGGGATCCCCCAAGTGACTTCGGGCTACTTGAGCGATCAAAAAGGCTTTCGGGTTTATCAGTTCGTGGGCCGGCTCACAACGATAATCTATCAGTAAAATACCTGGAACGCTCAGCTGATCATGAAATTGTCCACGAGACTGCATTCGCCTCATTTTGAGTGTAACCCTGAGAAACAGTTTCTGACAATCGAGGAATCATGTGGCTTGATCAAACATTAGTGCTGTAATGAAGACCCTCCATCGGAAATTGTAAAGAT
>NW_003208208.1:6154-15656 GCF_000006405.1 Perkinsus marinus ATCC 50983 | reverse complement strand
TTTTGCAGCTGAGACTGCCGCCATAACTGTGCGGTATGAGCTTACCTCATCCTGTGATTTTCCAGTCTCTTCGCTCGAGTTCCCCTGTTGTGTTGGCCTTAGAGTTAATCAACTGATACCGCGACATAATAAGCATACGTATACTGTCTTGAGGAGGAAGATCCAGAAACATGTTGTGCAACTCGACACTTGTAGCCGATGTAACGTGAAAGAACTTCTTTCAAAGAAGGAATACTTTCTGAGCGGTTTGCCTGGATTGTATACGGGGGAATCGATTAATTCACGTGTGCAGGTCAACTTGCACACGACCTTGTGCGTCACCTTCACGCACAAATCACAGCGACCTGACGATGTGGCCATCCTTCCCAGATGAATAAGCGAAGGGAAATTGATGTGAGACAGGAGTAGATGATGCTAATATCAGATAGCCATGGCATCTGTGGGGTAAAAAGATACATAGAGAGCATGAGACATTGTCTTCGAGACAATGATGTACACGAGACACACGCATACGTGACACTCGTGACACGACGCAGCGAGGCTAACAAAAATGAGAAATCTAAGGCCCGCACAATTAGGGTCGCAGATCAACCGGACCATCGCTGGGTTTTCGGTTTCGATCGGTAGATGGATCACATCGTTTCGGTCGTTTGGCCGATTAAAACCGAATTAACACGCTAAATTTTCTCTTGATGGTTTTGGTTGCCGAGGCTTGCTGCCGCGATTCATCAGGTGAGCTCGAGCCGCGAGACAAAGACGTGCCACTCAGCTATATTGCGATCCAAAATATTGACCAGAATGCGTTCTCCTATGCCCGTCCGACTGCTCTCCTTGGTGTATCTATTTGACGTGTTGGAGGTCTCCCGAGGAGCAACCCTCAAGCTGGATGTGCAGTACGAAGATATGCCTCAATACGGCCCCGGATTGTATCATACTCTGGTCGGCGAGAATGGCCAGAAGCTACATGCTCTCGTTGACACTGGATCGGGTTTCTCTTTCTTCATCTGGAAGGATTGGTACGAGAAAGCCAGTGGGCACTCCTGCAGTACTTGGCCCATGGGGTGTTACGAATGCTCGGCGCCTTGCTCGGTGGGTAAAGTTACGGGAACTGCTACTTTCATGGACAAATACACAGTGAATTTTTCTCAGCACAAATCGAAACTAACCATAGGTCAGGTGTCGCAGCTCCTCACTTTCGGGCTGATATCCGGTCAGAAACCTCCCGTCAGTGAAGCTCCTCCGACTAACTTGTTGGGTCTTGGCTATGATGAAGGTGATGTGAACTTCCCGTCTCTGATGACGCAGTTGCGATCATCAAAAACTATAACGACCGGGATCATTGCTCTCTACTTGTATCCTGCCGCTGATCCCATGGAAGCATCGGCTGATGGAGGCCTACTTCTGGGTGGAGGCGACTCTGCATTATATGAGGGTGCATTGAAGTATGTCGACTTTTCTACGGACGAAGGGTACACGGTTAATATTGACAAGCTACAAGTCGGTGATGGACATATAACTCCTGGAATCAATATGAACTCACACCTCGACACCGGCGCCAATAAACTATACGTCCCAACATCACACCATGACGATCTAATCAAGGATATTAGAACTCAAACTGACAAAGCTGCGGGTAAGCATGTCGGCTTTAAGTTCGACCTAATGAAAGAGCAATGGTACTTCCCTTGCCAATACATGAGCAAGTTGCCGCCGTTGAGGTTTTACTTGGGTCCTCAGGGCACAACTCCGTTCACGATGACATATACAAACTATGCCATGAATCGAAATGGTATATGTGTACTCACTATCTCAAAAAACGCAGAGAATAATTGGAGTTTCTCCGATCGTATGCTGATTGGGAATTATTTTGAGTTCGACCCTACTCTTAAACGAGTCGGAATCGGCAAGCTGAAACCGCGATCTCTATGATCAATCCCATTATTTTGTGATCTTGAATTTACGGTCTACAGCGGAATGTCCCTCATCATCGTTGATCATTCTATGGGCGTTCCGTGAGAAGACCTCCGGCTGGATTCGCCACTTGTAGCATGGTCTTCGAGAGAGATATTTAGAAGGCTACTCGGCGAATCATTCAGTACATCGAGAGATTATTACTCGGTTGATGAGCTCACTATTCCCGCAGACTAGGACTCATCTTACAGGTATAAAGACATTAGAGCTTCTTGAGTTCATCATGAGTGCATCATATTGTCGAATATGGGGCTAAGTTTGGCCGCTAAACTTCAGCGACGTGCCCAACATCGAGGTCTCAAACTCCAGTGATTTTTCAGGGATCGGCTCTCAATTTCATGATCAAGTAAGCCGATTTCGCTGATAAGAAAATCAAATTGAAGTCATTAAATTCCAAGCCAATCATGACTGATCATATCACGACACGACTTCTCTGCACTGCAACCTATGAGTTGCGATGATGCATGACAACATCTAATGACATCGCGTGGTGACATCATGGTGATTTAGGTCGGAAGCTCTTTTTATGGGAGTTCGAGAATGTATCATTTGCGTGGGAAATGCCTATCGGAGCGGATAAATCGATGCGCTGATTCAACAGAACAGTGTTTTCGGAGTAACCAAAATTCAGTAAGAGTTATATCAGAGTTCAAGATGACAAACTGTTAGTAGGTTGTGTAAGTTGAGCGAAAGTATTGCTACGATTGAGTGTTAAATTATAAAGGACCGCTGGTTGCGGCTTCGTTTTCATAATGGGAGACCGAGGTCCTTCAGAATGGCAGCTGACAGAGATGGTGTCACACCGCATCATGATGACTTCAACTGTAGTTTCCGGTCCTCGAAAGCTACAAAATGACAACTAGCTCCATACATTCCTTCTGCAGCTCGCTAGGTCTTCAGAGAACTGGGTTTGAACTCGAGATTGTGTAGTATCGATTTACTCGGTGGTCACATGACAAGCAGCGGCGATGAGACTTTCGTAACAGCTGCTGTTACGAAAGTCTCGTCGCTGCTGCCTGTGAACATCTCGTCGACCTTGTGAGCGTCATTCGTGCTGCTTGTACTAGCTTGATTCTTTGGTCGGTTTTGATAGGAGGTCGGAGAGCCAGGCTCCATCAACAAGCAAGGGAGACGATTGAACGGTGGCGAACAACAATAGCAGGCCCCGTAGGATGAACTAAAGATACTGTCAGCAACAGAACGTGTGTCGTTTTCAGAACTAATCACAGTGTTCGACACCTTCCGTGTTGAGGACGTTGTCGCTCCCCTACCTGACGATCCGAATTTCAGTAATTCGAATGCGCTCTTCTTCCCGCTGCCCAAAACTATACCAGCGAAGAAGGTGCGTTGCGTCGGAAGACCCACTCGGGATGCTACTGTCTATCGGATCTTGGAAAAGTCACGAGAACAATTGCACACAGGTGCTGATGAACGTCATTGCCGATTTGACGTGCCAAGGGCGAACGGCCAAAGCTCGGGCAGCTTGGGCAGACGATTTCCTATCGGCTGTTTGCCAAGCCGTCGTCTGTGACAGCTTTTGGTGGCCAACAACATACCGTTAATGCTTCCATGTCTTCCGTAGGTTCTGTATTTGTCATAACTTCAAACCTGAACTCTATCGTGCAGCCGCAGTCAAACGTTTCGACAGAATATCCGCAAACTCCGTGGAGTTGTTGGACGTTATTAATCCCAGTCGACGGGAATTCTTTTTTGAGGTGGGAGCTTCATACCCTCCAGACCACCTGAATTAGTGCTGCCCGTCACTTGGTAGTTCTACGACGCTGTAACACAAACGGCGCTATACTGCATGTTCTTGGCTTTCCCAAAGTCGCGGATGAGGCTCAGCAACGAATTCAGGAAATCCCTTGTCTCGTTGTTAGCCTTCTGGACCATTCGTAAAGGGAGCCTCTCTTGTGGAGCTACCAATCAACGTATCACAGCATATGCGATATTGTTGATGCTTGCTCGTGACGCAGTATCAACAGCGTGTTTTGCTTACCACCCCACGGTCAGGTTCCGTTCCAGAGTTCCCAGACACCTCCCATAGGAATCTCAATCTCGGTGGGGGCGACGTATTAGCGATGATGGCCGAGGGCAAAAGCTGCACCAGAAGGCTCTTTCAATCGATACTGAACTTCAGTAACTGAAGGAGCTAACCCTGTCGCTGATCAGAGACCCCGATCATCCAAGAGGAGTCCCGTGAATTCGATGAGTTTCCGCCGAACTCGCAGGCAAGTGCCGTGCTGTCGATTCAGCTCAGTCGCCCTTCAGAACGTCGTTGATGATGAAGCCTATGCAGCGCTGAGCCCTCAGGGAGACGACTCCGTGGCTGGCCGTGTAAAAGTGCAATTGAAGTAACGTCCCCGCCTACTTCGCTGACGCCGTCAATGTTCAACGTAGATATCCACCCTTAGTATAGTATCATCTATGAGCGAAGAAGTATCTACATCCCCTCTACATCCGTATCCGTATTGGCTCTTCCTCTGGCTAATTATGAATATTATTCTCCATCGATCGTGTCTCCTGAGGAGACTCGCCTGAGTAGAAGTGCGTTTTCGTTTATCTTACTTAGTTGACCTCATTATGACTCATCATGAGACATCTTAAATCGGGCTCACTCATAATTAGTGAGTGTGCTCGATTTAGAATGTCGCGTTCTGGGATTAGAAGCGATGACAGTAGAAGTCTCGAGCGTGCGCTAAAGGAAGGGGCCGAAGCCATAAGTACCACCAAAGAAGCTATTGGGGAATATAGACGACTCAGTGAGGCCACTGAATGAGAATGGCCACTTTTTTGCCGTCACGTTAGCATCTGAACGTCTGAGTCGCTCAGCAGCAAATCTTTCAGGCGATCAACTGCGACAGGAGGAGAATACATTGGCTGTCGAGACAACCAAAGAGAGAAGGCGTTTGGAGGTGGCTTTGTGTTGGACACTGCATGAGAAAAGCTTCCCCAACTGACATTGTTCGTCAGTGTCGAATCGTCATAGTTGTACTTTTTAATAAAGAGTCTTTATCAATGAAGCCTCCCTCGATTGATAATAATATATTCGACATAGCTTACTAAGCTGAGCTTAGTTCTCGTTGCCAGTGGTGATGCCGAGTTTCAAACACGTCGTAGAGATATTATGAACACCGATGTTAGCGAGTATTCAAATTATTCGGTCAGCCTCAACACCATGGAAGAGGAGGCGAGATCTTCAATTTGGAACATCCCCAGAACTAGCATGTTACTTTTTTCAGCCGTTGCCTCGTGTTCAGAAGGCGCACGTTGGGTTCTGTTATTCAGTACCGGGATCCCCCAAGTAACTTCGGGCTGCTTGAGCGATTAAGAAGACTCACAGGTTGATGAGTTCATGGGCCTGCTCACAACGTTAGTTTTTCAGGAGAAGTTTCACTGATGAATTACTATCAGTAGATGTTCTACTGTAGAACACCCGGAACGTTCAGCCCATCGTGAAATTGTCCTTGAGGTTGCATTCGCCTAATTCAAGTAATTCCTAATAACGAGTTGATGAATCTTTTCACACCATGTGTCGTTGCTGTATCTACGTGTTAGAAGTGATTTTTATCCCAATGAACGTAGGCGGGTCCAATTAAGCCTATTTTGGGTCACGACCAATGCGTTGCGTAGCATCGCCGGACGGAATCATCATGCTTCCGGATGAAGAGTCTTAATTACAGCACTAATGTTTGATCAAGTTACATGATTCCTCGATTGTCACGAACATTAAAGTTAGAGCCATACATTCAACCGTTTCATTCTTCGTCATCGTCAATTTTCAAGTTCGAAAAGCATGAATCAAGGTATACGATATGCTTCACGGTGAAACCAAGGAATTTCTATATTCTATTTTCTGCCATTATGACATTGTCGAATCCTTCCACAGTACGGTAGTGAGAGTAGCAAAAGTAACCCTTTCAAGATTGCTAATTCAAGCGCAATAGACCCACTGAATTGACACCGGGATGCTTATGAAAACTCAACAACATCTATGAGTGGAAACGTCCAAGCCACATCCCTCAGGGAAACACAAATTTATTACGAACAGTAGACCAACTCGGATACAAGATTCTTGTTGCCGAGAAATATCCTAGGGATGCGAGTGAAAAAAGATAGCACTTACTGCCGATGGATAATCTAAGAATAAGGAAAAAGAACATACCTAGGACTTCAACATAAGTCCAGTCTAAGAGGCCCTCTGCCTTGCCCATCTTGAAAGACCATGAAAAGCCAGTCTCCGTAGTAGATAATCTCGAAGTTGCCACTACCAAGATCGCTCAGAGCTTCAAAACCTTCGTCCAACTCGTACAGATTAATATCATAACTATTCCCTCTGACCTCAAACTTCGCGGGTAAGATAATCGAGGACAGAGGCAGATAAAGAATAGCATAGCTCGAAGTAAACCTCAACTCGACGGGTTGTTGCTTTTCAGGCTCTCCAGCGTTGCACCATCTCGTATTGGCGATATCATCTACACTAGGCGGCGGTGCTTCGGCACCGGGTAGTGGATCACAGTCGAGGTCAACGCCAGTTCTAGTGAGATGGCCGACGACTTCCCCATTCTGAGGGAGGCGTCTACCCTGCCTCGATCTGTCGATCTCTGACCATATAGCAAGCATGCTGTCCCCGAAGTACGCAAATCGGAGATCTGCGAAAGGCTTTCCGATCTTCTGCTCAACCTCCCAGTCTTCACCATAGACATACACCTGATTCGCCTCATAGTAGTACTGCTTGTAGTAAACTTCACCATCGTAGAGGAACATGACTTTGTCACCAGCAAAACTAACAACCTCTATAGGGGTCACATCAGGCTGACTAAGATCGGCAGAGCACCAAGTGCCACTGAGAGCTTCTTCAGACACGATTGGAATGAAGACGGTGGATTCAGTTGTGGTAGTGATTGTAGTCACAGTAGGCCCCGGAGAGGATATGATCGGATCGCCACATTCGATGGGAGAGCCCCCACACGTGGCATCATATGAAGCCGAGCATAGAAATCCATCTGTGCGATTCAACAAGTCATGGCAAGCTGCCGGCACCTTCCATGACATGCAGTATGAAAGCTCACAACCTGGCGTGTCATCGCAGAGTTTCTGACAGGGATCATCAGCGGTAACGGGATTGACCAGGGCAAAGACAACCAAGTAGTAGAAAGGAACGATGCGCATTGGAATAAAACTGTTTGATATATCAACTGAAAGGCGTCACGGAACCATGAGAGCGACATCCGTACACCGCATTCACTCAACAGTAATGAATCACTGTCGAAGGAATCTAATTGTGTTGGCGAGGCGAGAATATATTCACGGATGAAACGTTCACATGGTCACGGCGAGCGAGACTGGACTTGGGTTCCTCGAGACTTAGCTTGACCGCTCCTCTCTTTGTAAGTAGTCATTACCGAAGTGCCATTACTGATGCCATCCACTCACGCAGCTCAGTCATTACAACATTAGACTGAAGCAGTGATGCACGGTAAGAAATAGGTCGATACAATGAGGAGGGGAAATCACGACGAGTCTTTGCACAAATAAATGCCTACGTGGTTTAAAGTACAAACGGGGAGCCCATCTGACATGAGACAGGCTCGCCTTCACAAGTGGAATCGGAGATATGGCAAACTACAGAGTTTCTGATGAAAAGGCCGTAACAAGACGGATTTTCCTCCCACGCGCGACAGTATGACCCCCAATAGCTGTTTTCACAGGATCTTACAGTATTGCAAACGTCAGAACACGTCTTGAATACGGGCGTGCAACGAATAGGATCGCTCTTGTTGGGTTCAGTGAGACCTTCGCACAAACCCATTGGCGTGCACCAGCTTCGAGCACAATCATGACGACGTTTGCAAGCTCTCTGACATAAGGCATCGCCATGCAGCTTGCTTGCATCGACGTGAAAAACGAATAATAAATCCAAAACAATGACACGTGCTGACGTGTATAGCCGTATCATGGGTAATTAGTATTAACCGAAACTAAAAGTCACATTGGTGACTTGGACGATCGAATGAGTTGCCGCGCCGATGCAAAAGATGTGCGCATTGAACACTGATTATTGACGTACACAAAACGAATGACGTCCATTAGAAACGTTGAAAGCCTGCTCCTCTATTGGGCCGGCAACCTGGACAAGAACCGTGCACTAGTTGCAGTAATTAACTTTTCAATTTCACGAAAATTTGAGAGCTTCAACAGTGCCAGATAAACAAGGTAACGCAATGTTGGCTCATCATTGATGAGTAGAAACTGCTAGTATAAGGGTCTGGCTCGCTTTAGTTCAGTGCCCTGAACTAAAAATGTCGAGTCGACAGCGCTACCAAGGAGACTTCAACATTTCGTGGCATTGGTTTCGTCCCATTTCGTTCACAGCAAACACCGCCTTAGATCGTAACTCATCGTCGTTCTACGGACGGACTCCATTGATGACCTCCCTCTTGACCTACAGGAGAAGCTCTCGAGAATGCACATATCTGCGTCGTGAGCCGGAAGCAGAGAATCCGCGTGAGCAAGTCCTGACTCAGACACGCGTGATCATGGAAGAGTGTGGTCGTTGATCACCAGAGACGAGCCCTCTGCATCAGGGTCTCTGTAAAGCAAGAAGTTGTAAGTCACAACTCGTGACCGAGTTCCCCGAATCAGGGAACTCGATCGCAACTCCCTGCGTTACCCGACTCCGTCTGTCGGCATCAATTGTCCGGCTCCATCGAGAACTTAGAGTCGGCTCCAGTTCGAGAAACGGACTAACCTCGTTAATACATCAGCGAGATTCTAATAAGTTCCAACATAATGATACTGGACACATAGTTTTCCTGATGGGAATCCGCCGAGCTCCTCAGTCCTCGGTGGTGTGGGACGATTAAACTCCTCGTTAAAAGTATCATAACGAGACGTTCACATCAAATGTGATTCTCTTGCATGTCTAATCCTACTGCCAGGCAAGAAGACACTCGGAGCACGAGACAGTGATTCCTGTGGAATCAATCTACTCAGCTCCAAAGCGACGCCTCACTCACTCAAGGCGGGTCATCTTGAGGATTCTTCGATGAAGGATCCGTGATCCAACGGAATTATTCTGCCAGAATCTCAGAAACTTGGCGTTCTGGTATCTCAGCAGTGTCATAGTCTCACAACGGTGACTGCAGATTGCACTCGTTATAGGCATCTTCGATTATCCGTAGGATATCTTCTCTACACGTTTCACGGAATAGTGAATTCTACTTGATCTGCTCTAATACCCACAGACTGGTGACATCCTTTCGCAAGTTGATAAGTCTGTGAACATATCAAAGTTTAACAAGCATTAGCAACCACCGTATATGAAGGGAAATATAGAGCACAAACCACCGTGAAAAGGCGGAGATAATGAACAGTTGTTGCAATGGAGCGAAGATCTGGAATGGCACATAAAGATTTTTCAGAGTCCTACTCCTAGAGATGCCCCAGTCCCCTAGATGATTAGAGCCGTTGGGCGGATTTGTGAATAACAGACTTTCCGCAGCAGCGTCCGGATCGCTACCCGCCGCCT
>NW_003208208.1:1520-6054 GCF_000006405.1 Perkinsus marinus ATCC 50983 | reverse complement strand
GGATTCATTTCCATTACGCGTGAAAGGAGGGTCATCCTACGAATGGCGGAGGCGCAGGGAATAGGACGCATGTCCTCATTGAAGAACCTGTGGATCAGAAAGCGGATCCTCCAGGGATCGAACTCGGGACCTCTCGCATGAATCCAGATAAGCTATTGCGAGAACAAACAACAGAGTGCTGATCGTGTACCCACCGTCGTTCCAGAGCCTCCTTGATAGCCCCAAAACGTCCCTCCAGTAGACCCTCAGCTTTTTTCAAGTTAAGAATGACCTCCAATACCTACAACCACAATCGTTGTCAGCTGCGGAGGATAAGAGGATCCACGAAAACATTGCAAACTGCATACCACAAAATGCGACACCAAGATCCTCATGAGCTGAAGAGTCAACATATAGGATGTCTCACGTTTCTCATCAGAGCTGCCAGAGAATCCTTAAAACCATAAACACGAAGTTCAAGGCCTTGTGCAGCAAAAGTGAGCTCAGTCGCCAAGCCAGCCATCTCCGCCAAGTAGGTCTCTTCGATCAACGCCTCCTTAGCAAGTTCAACCCACAGCCGTTGCCGCACAAACATAGTAATATCGTTAACAAACAGTGGGGTAGCCAGGCGGATCTGAGCCAAGGAAGAGTCAGCCTGTATCACCACACCAACCGTGTCACCACTTACACGTATATCACACCGAGGCGTCGCTGCCACGAGTGTTTTCGGCAGGTAGAAGAACTGGTCTACACCGACAACCATCATTTTAGGGGCTTGGCGATCAGTCGGCACAATCGGGAAGCCATCGAAAGGTGACACGCCTGTGACACCCTCTGCTTCTGATAGGGATCAGATTCCACTTCGCGAATCAGTCTACGGATGACTCACTCTCCTCATTCTTGGGGAACACATCTCCAGGGAGGTCAGAACAGCTCGTAGAGGAGTCGTAGACGGTAAAGTCCGTAGCGATGTAACTGACATCTAACACGGTGATCGCTACTCAGTGCTACTAAGTGGTGAGAAATAATAGGATTTCATTCACACAGCGAAGAAAAAACAACCACTCTCGCTGATGGTCACAGATGAGAAAAGGGTATGCACTAAACATCTTTCAATATACATTTCTACTCACGCGTTCCTCTTGGGAAGAGCGAGCTCGTCGTTGACGTTAGGAGCAGCCAGGCGGCCCTTGAAGTCATCATCAAGTGCTGTTCGCCAGTGTTCCACACCAAACCACGGCTCAGCTTCCGGAGCGCCGCCTTCTGGTAAGAGACCTAAGGAAATTTCTATCAGCGTCCCGGACACTTGGAAAGTCTACTCCCTGGTAAAAGCGATGTTTAAGGGGCCCTAAGGGCTCTACGAAATATCCGATTCTCCAAACTATGACACTAACAGAGTTATGACAACTGAACTATCTATCAATACGACTCTGGAGTATCACAGACCACTTCCTCCAACTCGCGGCTATATTCTGAATAACCCGGTACCCTCGATATTGAGTCCCATCTCATTAGTCATCTTCTCGAGCATTTCCTCAGGTGTATCCCCAGCTGCTTCCTCCTCCTCCTCATCCTCTTCCATATCCTCATCATCATCACTATCATCGTCATCACCCTCGTCATCACCCTCGTCGTCTGCCTCAATGTCGTCTTCCCCTTCTTCCTCAGTGCCCTTACTCCGTCCGAACACCTACATAACACTTCCCCCACTTTTCATCCATAGGGCCACTCACACTGCTGGTGAGCACTAGCAACATTCTGTCGGAGATGATATACTCGTTCAGCAGCTCATTCACCTCAGCCGGCTTGAACTCAGGCTCCAAATAATACGAGCTATTCAGGAGGTTCTCGTAAGCAATCTTGGCAGACTGAAAACAGCAAACATATCTACTATGCAACGACCATCACCGACATCAGCAATAAGAAAACTCTATGTCAGCAGCCCAGGAGTATATGTTCGCTCTCTTCAGCTGAGTTCAGGAGTTTCCTCACTAATTATAGGATTTCATAAGAGTGTACGGAAACTATCAGGATCTCATTGTCACCGATACATGTAGCTGACCATGTGAATATTCTCTCACGCTGCAACAGTCGCAATAACAGTAACCGTTGCGAGAGCCATAACCAGAACCATACCACTGGTATGATACCAGCAGCCAAAGAGAGAGCTATGTCACTATTCCTACTATTCTGTGCAACTGCACAACAGGTATAACGCTCAGCTAAAAGTTGTGAGCATCGAAACAACGACAATGCGATCCTAACACGAGCCCATCTTACTGGTAGCATTGAGGTCGACAGATCATCTGCAGTAGTGGAGGGATCCCTCTCTTCCATAAATCGATACTGCATATTGCTAACCTACAAAAACCACAAAAATGCCACGGGAAAGAACTTGGTGAAATCGTGTCTCCTCCTACGAGGAGCAATCAACGCGTCGATACCACAACATAGTCAGTCTCTTGATGAGACTCACATCTAACACATCACTATTAATTTCCGCTTTTCCAAGCCGTCAATATGAAGACCTCCCAGTCGAAATAGACTCTACTTGACACGCTTTACCAACGAGAAGAAGAAGAAATTCAGTTTGTTCAAAACCACGCAGACCCTCACCTGTCTGATTTCCTCATATACCCAATCAGGAATCGAACCCAACCTCCTCAGCATATCCAAATACCTATAAGATGCTATTCTACTATATGATCACCGGCGGTTAGAGGTTATTCTAGAAATCCATAAACTCCGCACTGAGCGATCGTAGACATCCCTGTAGTTTACTCCATAACATGTACAGCAACTTCCTTCCACAAAGCTAACCCCTTGGTAGAAAGCGTCACGCAGATGTCGAATATACTGCAGATAGAGTTGCTACCGTAACTGACACAACTCCCGTACTGCTTCCAAACGTAACGTCAACTACAGCATTTCTAGGTCAAACCAATTCGGCTAAATTGTACTCCTAAACTTCCAAATAAACCGGGGCTATATTAACATTATTAATACTGGAGTTTCACCCGTGATATGAAAAACACTAGTGGAAAACATATTTCACGACTAGTACAGGCCGCGAATATCGCGTTTTTCACCGAGTTTTACGTAAAACGGGTGAAACTCCACTATATAAATTTTCTTGATATTTTGGCAAAGTCATGGGTAAAAACAGTTGACTAGAAAGATAAAACATCAACCAAGTAGGTAAAAAATTAGTTTGACCTGAAAATGCTGTAGAGTAAATGCAACCCTTTCCTCTGTGCTAGCGCTAGTATGATAGGGAAAAAATCAACCACCACAAAATGCACACATTTTCCAAGAGAGGTTCGCGTCTCTTCAAAGCAGCCCAAAAAATACTTGTGAAAATCGCGTACTCGAACACATGAACGTTCCCCCCGAGCGAATGTCCATCTATCAGCCTTACCCTTCCTCAGACACCCCAGCTGACAGGTCTGTTGCAAGCCCTTTCGATCTCAGGAAGGATAACAGTGAACCGGAACCTGAGACATGGTCTCTATTACTAATACTATCATCTTAGTATTACCCTCATGCCCTATGAGATGCCCCAACGTGTTAGCTGGCTTTGTGCGGTACATCCCATTTTGTGGTGGCAACTGCCACTGTAGCTGCAGTCGATGAATATCTTTGATTGGCTGAGACAAATTACATTTTCCGTAAACACTCGAGGCCGCGTGAAGTAGAGACGTAAATCGATGATAACGAGAAATGTAATACATGGAATCATATACGCGCATGGTCAATTAATTCAGATTCGGACCAGTACATAGAAATGTTCCATCCACTTTCGCTGTATCAAGCTCACGCGAGTCGACAGTGAGAAAACGTCAACGACATAGACAACAACATGAACAAAAACATAAACAAAAACATAAACAAAAATATAAACAAGAATATAAACAACATAAACAACAACATGAACAACAACATGAGCATGAAGAACAACATGAACAACAACATAAACAAAAACATAAACAAAAATATAAACAAAAATATAAACAAGAATATAAACAACATAAACAACAACATGAACAACAACATGAGCATGAAGAACAACATGAACAACAACATAAACAAAAACATAAACAAAAATATAAACAAGAATATAAACAACATAAACAACAACATGAACAACAACATGAGCATGAAGAACAACATAAACAACAACATGAACATAAACAACAACAAGAAGAGCTATGTGTATGCATGAATACACCGTTCGTTCAGCACCATATCCTATGAAGTAGCTAACACTCGGTATAGCTGAAACACTCTTCCAATCCACAGCGAATTAAACTCTCCTTCCCAAACCCATATGCATTACCCTGACTCTAATAAGGTAGGGCATAGCCTCAACAGCTAGAGGAAAGCCCTTCTTCTCCAACGTGATATCCTCAGGAACCTCTGTCGCTATTGGGTCCGCCTCAGAAGGAGCCGCCCGGACTTCCGAGAACGATGACCGCTGAGGAAAAACACCAATCCTTAGCGGAGCGATGCGCTCTCCTTAGTATTACCAGCTGCTTCTCCATCTCGTCTAAGGACA
>NW_003208208.1:0-1420 GCF_000006405.1 Perkinsus marinus ATCC 50983 | reverse complement strand
CCACCATGAACACCAAGAAAAATCATCTCAGAGAACTTTTATTATCATCGACAGGTTCCGGTAACACAGAAACTAACCCTTTCCGATTCACTGTCCTCGATAGCTAGGGTTCTCAAGATAATGGGAGCTAGCTCTGAACTCTTGAACGGAGTCAGCCAAGGCAGCGCCCTTCATGGACCTGAATGAGGCATCTGCATCGCTGCTGTCACACTCTACGATCAATCTTACTGGAAGCTCTTCTTTTCAGCATCATAACTGTATTTAGAGCCTGAGCCGACGAGCGCTACGCTGAATATTCTCCTGCGATTCTCCTCCCAGAAGAACCTAACAATCGTATTTCAGCATTACCACTCGAGTTTCTGAGTGGCCTTACTCGTCATACAAGTTGATCAAGTCCTGCTTCTTCATGCCAGCGAGCTCCTTGGTCTCCTCGATGCAACCGTTCCAGTTGTATCGACTCTCCTGGACCTAAGGGTGAGACATCAATCCCTGGTGTCACCACTCCCCAGCACGGTTGCCGTACCTCACACCACATAGTCGTGGCCTCTTCCGTCAAGGTGCGTGGCGGCTCCAGCTTACTCCGTGCCAAGGACACAACATGTGAGGCGAAGGTTTCCTCACTCATGTCCACCAACACCGACTTCCTAAACTCTACGATGAAGTAAGCTCATTCAATCCGACTGCTAACCTGAAGTCTCGCAAGAACTCGTCTACTCTCTCCCATAGAGTTGCCGGGCCTGCAACTGCCGACTGCACGACCACCACGTAGCCGAGGACCTGACGGGTAGACGTATTATCAACAGGAGCCTTCCAAACCAGCCGACCCCTCCAGTGAGCCTAACGCCACAGAAAACACTGTATCCGAGTTGCTGCTTCGTCCGTAGTGTATCGAAGAGTGGCTCCTCCATGACAGACTCCAACAGGTCCAGCAGAACTCGTTCCCGAATGTTATTCGAAGAGCACTGGAAATATGTCTCCAGCTGAACGACGATGAACTCCGATTAATCGTCTTGTTCCTCTACTCACCACACTGTTTTGCTCTGTCGAGTCCTGAGTCTCTTCAAGGTACACTGTGTGACCCAACGGAATCTCCAAACATTGGAGACGAGGGAATTCGTTGGCCTAAATGAAGGTGTGGATAATTCCACTACGACAACCTCTTCTACAGCTGCTCCCCTTTTGCACAACAGCCTCGACCCAATCAAAACGTGGCTTACTTTCAGATGCTGGATTGAGTGTGCCTTCATCTCAGCCTCCACCATGCTTTCTATCTAACACCACTAACGATAGCGAAAAGAGGATCGTCGAAAGCAGTCCCACCTCCTCCACGAAATCCTTCTTGATGTTACCCAGCATGAGGCACTCAGCCTTCACACCGTGTTGCTTCACAGCACTGTCAAAGTCTCCCAGTATCTACAAA
>NW_003213812.1:0-1606 GCF_000006405.1 Perkinsus marinus ATCC 50983 | reverse complement strand
GAGCGGCTCATGCCGCCGCTGACCGGACAATCACGACGCCGCGCTAAGGCCATTCTCCAGTTCTTCGTGCGAGAATCCGGAGGACAGTACACTTCATCTGATGGAGAACTGTGCACTTCTGGACGATGCCAAAAGAGCGACGAGGATGAGCCCACTGGGATTCAGACAGACAGAGGATTCAGCACCTTATCGAATTTCAAAGACTCTTATCTTAGTGCTCCTCTGTCACGCATACACTGTGTGTAAATGGCTGCTTGATCATCAGGCTCGCTTTGCATTCAGCAAGAACTCGCGATCGGATGAGGTCTCGCAGTTTTTCGACTTCATCCGTGGCGTCACGCTATCACGTGTGTATAGCACCACCACAGCAAACACGTGGAGTTCAGCGTGCCACATCTTGCGATAGGTGACCGCTATGCGGATCAGCCCCGCTGTACCGGTGTCATGTTCCACTGAGGGTCTCATGATAGACTCACTGTAGCCCTGTCAGCTGACAACAAGGGGTAGTTGCGAAGGTTTGTCTCGCACGATGAGTGAAATCTGAATGGATTGAGTTCAAACTAATCCAATATAGCCTCCGGTTGGATCGGGACATGTTAGGCTCCACGTCTCAAATGCAGAGTTTTCTGCGTGACGCAAGCATGCGTGAAATCTTTCAGATTGTTCCTCGAGAGTGGCGGCGGTTTCGACATGTCTCTCCCTGAGATTCCCGTTCGTTAGAGTTGATTGTACTCGATGCGTTACATCCTCCTCCTCGTCATTGTCAGCATCGCGGCTTACTTTAGTGAAGCGGGTCGACTCGGCTGTCCTCCATCTTCGGAGACGAAGAATATGGCAACCTATTCTTGGAGGCAAGCCTACTGGACTGGTCAGGATACGACCTTCCTAGACTTTTTCAAGTCCGACGTGAGTCGAAGGAGTACAACCGTGGTGATGTTTACCTCAACGTGGCCGATGCCTCCAACGTGGGCAAGATTATCCACCCTGAGAGACTGGCCGAGCTCATCGCCAACTTCCGCAAGGTCAGCGGAAACTCTGCAAGGTTCTATCTTTTCTATGCTCAAGGTGGTGGCAACGATAAGAAATGGGCCCCCGATTTCGTTCGTGTCTTTAAGGAGTTCATCCTCAAGTACGGCAACCCTGATATGGGTAGTCTCGGTATCAGCTTCCAAGTCAAGCTTGATCTTGCTACGTGGTACAACATATTTGATGCTTTCGATGCGCTCAAGACTGACCCACAGTTCAAGCCCTACAACATAGCCCTTGATGTTACGATGAACTATTACAACACTGACAGGAGACTGGTGGACCAGATTATGTTCAGGGCTGATCACGTTACTCTGCTTACCTTCGCCAACACCTCCCCGCGACTTATCAACTTTTTCGTAGTCTTCCTGACCAAAATTTGTCCCAACTGTAACAATAACTACTATCCCAATTACAAGGCTAAGATCACTTTTTTGGCCGAAGGTGATTGCAACTCGGGAGCCTGTAGTAAGACGTCGATGTGTGCTTACTACGTGATCGCCTTGACAACCCCAATGGAGGTATCCTCTACGCTTACAAATTGTAAGTTACATCAGCTTTCGACTGCTCTCGACTGTGT
>NW_003215751.1:0-1024 GCF_000006405.1 Perkinsus marinus ATCC 50983 | reverse complement strand
ATCTTCGGTTAGTATAAATGCTAGTAGCACTCCCGTCTTGTGCCCTCTCTCAAGCAAAAAGCACTACGCGATAAACCTCCCTGAACTGAGTCAGGAGGTGAAAGAACCTTGTTGTAGGTTTCTGGAGTAGATGCTATATTGGAATTCTAGTGTACCTTTCTTACTAGAGTTCAATCACTTCGAGCCCGTGTCCAACCACGGTATCAGAATTCTTCCCTACTTGATGAAGAAGGCCCGATGCGTGCACGCGTAAATGGCAAAGCGATGGAATGCGTAGTCTATCGGGGAAGCGCTCTATCACTGAACGGTTTTCACTCTGTTTCATAAAGAGAACGTTGGTTGTCCATATGTACTCTCCATACCTCATTTATGACGGATTATGTGAGTTTTTTCTTCATTGTACTTTTTACATCTCTCAATCTCATAACCTAGTGATCTCCTCGCTGTATATGAAAACCCGACTTACTTGAGCCGACACAAACGTGATGCTCAGATACCCAAGAGCCATCTGAGCTCGGTCTATCATGCATGGCAGGCTCACTTGACTCCATACTATCTCAAAAAGCAGAAAAGATCCCTCTTTATACATTGTGGTCAATACTGACTGCTTATAATGGAGGATCCCAATAGCGGCATCGAACCAAACACCGAATCACGTCAATGGTCTGCTACACATCAATATCTCATTTGGAATGCGAGATGATTAGTTAACTAATTTGCACCTTCCTTCACAAGTACTGGATAGATATACTCAGATGTTGAGTAACTGCAAAGACTACTCTAAACCGCAAGTTCTTATGAGCCACGGCCATGGCCATCGCGTGTTATAAGTCAATCGGAGTTATACCTCTATGGATGGCCCTCAATCGATATCACTCTCAGGTTTATCATAGCACTACAGTCACCCTTCGTTTCTGTGTCCAACCAGGGGATATAACAAGGTGGAGCTCAGAATAGCTCTCGAGTGCTATGAAGCATCGTCCCTTGTGTAATCACACCGGAATCACATCAGCAAATCAAGACG
>NW_003206451.1:0-1290 GCF_000006405.1 Perkinsus marinus ATCC 50983 | reverse complement strand
GGTACAGTCTACTTGGGTAAGAGTCTGACGTCTCTGGGATCTGCGTACGCGTAGATCCATGGGCTTCCCAGAGTTATGCAGATTCCCGAAGATTTATCATTCGTAGCTATTCGTTGCTAGTTTTGATGACTAGTCCTAGTTACTAGTGCAACTTAGCTAATGCTGAGTTTTTTAGTCGGTTAGCTTTTGATAATCGTAAGGTGAATCGCAGATACTGTGTGCAGTTGATAAATATGGTGATGGTGTTGTCGTTATTCTCCTGTAAACTACCCAAGGGCACGAGGAAATTACTAACCACCCTGAAGTGAAACAAATAAGTCAGATGATACAACACAACAAAGTCAGATGTAGGCGAGGAAGGGAAAATTTCCGAATCGGTGAACACATACGAGTCAAACTGGAAGATGAGCAAGTGGAAGAATGAAATTCAACTTGCTACCGACCACGTCAAGATCGGGAAAAGAGAAAATTCAAAGAAGCTCTGAACCCGTTGAGCGCAGCCGGAAAGAAGGTAGACAACTGGTCAATCAAAATCGCCAAGTCTACACTCATAGCAAGCGTCCAAAAGTTGAATCGCTGCGAGGAAAATTGGAAGATAACTTCGAGAATCCAAACAAGTTCGTTGAGTACCATAGCCAAAAGCTGAACTTACAGCAAGCTTTCGAAAAACACTCTGGATAAACGTAGACGAGTCATCTATATAAGAAGTGAAGGTATGGTAGTAGTGGCATCACTAACTCCACTAGCCTTTGGCAGAGGCTTAACAGCAGTTGGTACAGGAGGCATCTCTGCAGCTGAATATCCGGTGCACTTGTAGAGGTCAGGATCACATTCCGTCTTCGCGATACACTCGAGACACTTATCAGTTGTTGGACCCGAGAGACATTTGAACATACACTTATCTCTACCGCATTGAACGGATTGTCCGAAACAGGTTGAACAGCTCGGGGTCAAACCTGACTGCTGTAAGCACTTCGTCGTGCCATCTGCACTTCCCCACGCTTGTTTCCCACAATACGCGATGAAGTTGCTGTAGGCCTGACCGTATTTCTTCCACAGATTGTGGTCTGCTGCAGTGCAGCCGCCTTTCACTACTGGTGTTGTTGTGGTCACAGCCGTAGTCGTGCTCGAAGATGTGGTCATTACCGGAGTTGAGGCCTTGGTTGGAGATGTGGTCATTACCGGAGTTGTGGCCTTGGTTGGAGATGTGGTCATTACCGAAGTTGTGGCCTTGGTTGGAGATGTGGTCATTACTGGGGTTGTGGTCGTGGTCGTGAATGAGGTAGCTTC
>NW_003201088.1:0-1205 GCF_000006405.1 Perkinsus marinus ATCC 50983 | reverse complement strand
AATGAAATGGCTGAAGTCTTAACTGAATTCCCTCAACTTACTACTCTATTAATGGTAAAGAGGAACAGATATGCAACGTACTACGTTGGTTGCTAATACCTCTAATATGCCTGTTGCTGCTCGTGAGGCATCTGTCTATACTGGTGTCACCACTGCTGAGTATTTCCGTGATATGGGACTTAATGTTAGTATGATGGCTGATTCTACTTCTCGTTGGGCTGAGGCTTTACGTGAAATATCTGGTCGTTTGGCTGAGATGCCTGCTGATTCTGGTTATCCTGCTTATCTCGGTGCTCGTCTTGCTTCCTTCTATGAGCGTGCTGGACGTGTTAAGTGTATGGGTTCTCCTGATCGTGAGGGTGCGGTAACTATTGTTGGTGCTGTATCTCCTCCTGGTGGTGATTTCACTGATCCTGTTACCTCAGCAACTCTATCTATTGTACAAGTATTCTGGGGTCTTGATAAGAAGTTGGCTCAGAGGAAGCATTTCCCTTCCATTAACTGGAATATCTCTTTCTCAAAGTATACTCGTGCCTTGGAGCCCTTCTTCAACAAGTATGATAATGAGTATTCATCTTTACAACAAAAGGTTAAAGAGATTCTTCAGACTGAAGATGATCTACAAGAAATTGTACAATTGGTTGGTCGTGATTCACTATCTGAAGATCAGAAGTGTACTTTAGAGGTTGCTCGTATTATTCGTGAAGATTTCCTTCAACAGAATGGTTTCAGTGATTATGATTATATGTGCCCTCTAGCTAAGACTATTGGTATGATGAAATGTATCTGTCATTTCTATGATGCTGCTCAGAAATGTTTGTCTGAGAATCATGGTGATAAGGTTATTGGATGGTCACAGATATCTACTGCTTGCAAGGATGTTATCGTCGCTATTACCAATATGAAGTTCGAGATGCCTCAACATAGTGAAGAGGATTTCGCTGACTTCTTTGCTAATCTTGTTAACCAGATTGATACTGCCTTCCAGAATCTTCTAGATGAGACTAACAATACCAACTAATAATGAATAGTGCGACTACATACTACTACTATTCATGGTCTAGGATATCATCCGTGGTTCTAGTTTAGAGACGACCATTCTTTCACTAGGTGATTTTTTCCATCGTTTCACCACAATGCTGCTGTTAGATGTTGTTGAAGTTATGATATCAGTAACTGGAGTTATTGTGGGGATGAAGCAGCAG
>NW_003200361.1:0-1005 GCF_000006405.1 Perkinsus marinus ATCC 50983 | reverse complement strand
CTCTGGAAACCCTGTTTCTAATAGATTGTTTCGCCAGGCTATCCTGCCAATGATTCTGCTCATCAAGCTGATCCTTTTGATAACTCCCAGCAGTTCGCATGGTTCAGAATATCAAAGAAACCTCAATGGGATATCTACTATCCCCGAAATGTCGGGAGCGGAACCTGGGCTGCCTGTGAGATTGGAGAGACTTCTTTCCGTACTAAACATTATAATGTCTGTTTTAGGATATCAACGTTAAGTTAGGGCTACGCCTGAGATTGTATGACTTGTTACTATGCCTTCACGTGTAGTTCCATTATCCTCCTGCGGCCAACTACGACCTCTGGCGCGATACGCAACTTCACAGACTCCGCGAGCAGCAGCAGAGAGTGACTAGAAATATCAAGTCACAAGCTGCACAGATAAGGCTCTTTCCAAGAATGCAAGAGTATTCCGAGTGAGCCCATGTCAAAATCGTGCCATGGGCCCCATGGCACGGGGCTCATGTTGTGTCGCGCAGCATCTCATCTCTGCTCAGTATTACAAAGTTGGCATTGAGCGATAATGATCTTTGGAGTGCGCTGGTCGCCGTATCCAGAGATCGCGGATCTGGCAGTGAGACGAGAATGATCCTGGGCCAAGGTAACCACGCTCGAGGAAAAGTCTCCATGAGAGGCTCTTTAAAAAGCGTACCTAGCGTTCAAATGATCGTGATAGTTGTCACGGACTTCGCCATGCGTCATGAGATAGACTCGTCTGACCTGTTCTGTACAAGGAATTATAACTCTTTGTGTAGTGCTATAGTAGGACGAAATACTATGGAAACGTATGCTTCTCGTAGGCCCAGTAAGACTGCAGACGCGACGATTGCATCCTCCTGTTCATTGACTAGGAATCATGGAGCGAAGAAGGGGATGGCAAACACTGTCGCGCCCCTTACCATTATTCTGGCTCATGCCCACAAATTCTGAACTTTGCAGGATTGGACCCTCTTGAGAAGGGCAGTGTCGCTCGTCAGTGTGG
>NW_003204417.1:0-1445 GCF_000006405.1 Perkinsus marinus ATCC 50983 | reverse complement strand
GCATCGCTCTGCCAACCAGAGGACACAAAAAATGGATTGAACGGATTCTGCGAGGTGCGATGGCACAATATCGATCAAAAGGTTTTGGTCTTGCACTACCTCGCTTCTGAAAAGGTCTGGGTTCTCAATATAACACCAGTCAGGTATATAGACTGACAGCTGTGGGGTTCGAACCCACGCCCTTTCGGACTGGCGCCTTAAGCCAGCGCCTTAGACCACTCGGCCAAACTGTCGGTGAGTGCTTCAAAAATCATAGCGGAGAAGATGCGTTACACTATAGGACATGACACAAAAACGGTTTCGAACCGTTTCCGCGGAATGCGTTCTTCATCAAATCACACGAAAAGAAATTTCTAACAGCTGTGGGATTCGAACCCACGCCCTTGCGGACTGACGCCTGAAGCCAGCGCCTCAGACCACTCGGCCAAACTGTCGATGAGTGCTTCAAGATTCATAGCCGAGGTGATGCATCGCTCTGCCAAACCAGAGGACACAAAAATGGGTTGAACGGTTTCTGCGAGGTGCGATGGCGCAATATCGATCAGAAGGTTTTGATCTTGCACTACCTCGCTTCTGAAAAGGTCTGGGTTCTCAATATAACACCAGTCAGGTATATAGACTGACAGCTGTGGGGTTCGAACCCACGCCCTTTCGGACTGGCGCCTTAAGCCAGCGCCTTAGACCACTCGGCCAAACTGTCGATGAGTGCTTTAAGATTCATAGCCGAGGTGATGCATCGCTCTGCCAAACCAGAGGACACAAAAAATGGATTGAACGGATTCTGCGAGGTGCGATGGCACAATATCGATCAACAGGTTTTGGTCTTGCACTACCTCGCTTCTGAAAGGGTCTCGGTTCTTAATATAAGACCAGTCAGGTATATAGACTGACAGCTATGGGGTCCGAACCCGCGCCCTTTCGGACTGACGCCTTAAGCCAGCGCCTTGGACCACTAGGCCAAACTGTCGATGAGTGCTTCAGGATTCATAGCCGAGGTGATGCATCGCTCTGCCAAACCAGAGGACACAAAAAATCGATTGAACGGATTCTGCGAGGTGCGATGGCACAATATCGATCAAAAGGTTTTGGTCTTGCACTACCTCGCTTCTGAAAGGGTCTCGGTTCTTAATATAAGACCAGTCAGGTATATAGGCTGACAGCTGTGGGGTTCGAACCCACGCCCTTTCGGACTGGCGCCTTAAGCCAGCGCCTTAGACCACTCGGCCAAACTGTCGATGAGTGCTTCAAAAATCATAGCGGAGAAGATGCGTTACACTATAGGACATGACACAAAAACGGTTTCGAACCGTTTCCGCGGAATGCGTTCTTCATCAAATCACACGGAAAGAAATTTCTAACAGCTGTGGGATTCGAACCCACGCCCTTGCGGACTGACGCCTGAAGCCAGCGCCTTAGACCACTCGGCCAAACTGTCGATGAGTGCT